>NW_026692907.1:11432500-11505000 GCF_021218885.2 Marmota monax | reverse complement strand
TACTTCTTCATTCATTGCCTCCAGTCCAGATTTCAGATGGACCCATGGCTCCACTTCCAGCTTCCCTACAGACAGCCCGTGGTGCACTTCAGGGCTGTGCTCTTGACTGGCCAGACTCCCAGCTTCTGCTGGTCACCCTTCCTTACCAATGTTGATGTCCCACCTTGACCCTCCCCTTTTCTGCTTTATTTTCCAAACTTAATTTTAGGCTACTTCATTGCTCCCCCACCCAAGTGCAATGCTTTTGGGGGCAAAGAGCTTTCATTTTGATATCTTTACAGCAGTTTATTGAAGGCCAGGCCTCGTGAAGCTGTTCACTGTTCCTCCCCAGGACTCAACAAGAGGGGCCTCCTTAGCCCCATCTGACAGGTGTGCCCATCAAATCCCCTGCCTGGGGTCAGCACCAGGTGGGAGGAGCCTGCTCTTTTCTCTACCTCACAGAGTGAACCCCATGTCTGTGTTCCCCTAAACAGGGAGGCTGCCTAGCCTTGGGGATAGGGTGGAGGGGACAGGAGCTCCCCAGTGAGACTCCAGGGGAGTTTGTCTTCAGGACCCATAGTCAACTAGTCACAAGGGCAAAGACCTAGGTCAGGCAAGAGATCCGATCTGAACTCTGATATTAAGAAGGAGGCAGTAAGAACAGAGTGATCACTCTGAGCCTGTATATTAAATGTATTTTCCCTTTGTAAAAAAAAAAAAAAACGCAAAAGTTATGTTTCGACATAAAGGCAGCCTGTGTTTCATAGCTATTCTAATTTATGGGCCGTACATTCCTGTGATTGTCTTGAACTGAATAGCCAAGTAAATAATCATCGAGAGCCACAGGTAAATCACTTGGAGGTGAACCGAGCCTGTCCGGGGCCTCCAGAAATGGCACAAACATTATTTCCTAATTTTGCAGATTTCTTCATCTGAGCCCAGAAAACGCCTCCTCTCGTTGGCTCTGAGCTTTGACGCTTTTCTCCACTCACATCCCGAAGAGACTGTGGCAAGGTGAAACGTGAGGAGTGTTTCAAGCATTTTCACAGATTCCCCTTCTAATTTTCCTCCTCAGTTCCAAGGAAATAATGCCATTCGCTGCACTTCCTCGACTATTTATCCTGAGCCACCAGGTGACTGGCAGTGGGAGCCGAGGGAGGAGTCCAGACAGGCGGAGACAGCAACCTGGGTGACTTTTTATTATCATGCGACAGACAGAACAGAAAAGTGACCGTGTGAGTCATTTTCAGTGTACTGTTTGGTGACCTTAAGAAGTACGTTCCCATTGTTGTACAAGCGTCTCCAACATCCATATCCAGAATGTTTTCCTCTCCCCCAACCAGAGATCCATACAGATAGTCCTCCACTTTCAATGTTTCAAATGATTATTTTTCGACTTTATGATGGTGCAAAAGCACACCCGAACCGTCTGATTTTCATCTTCGGTCTTGTATTCGATAAACGACATGAGTTGTCCAACACTTCATTGTAAGACGGGCTTTGTGTGAGATGATTGTGCCTGGCTGCAGGCAAATGTGAGTGGTCTGAACATGTTTAAGGCAGGTTAGGCTAAACTAGATATTTAGTAGTTTCGGTGTATTAAATGAATTTTTGACTTACAGTGTTTTCAACTCACAAGGGGTTTATTGGAATGTAACCCCATTATAGTCAAAGAGCATCTCTACCTATCAATCAATGTTCTCCATTCTCCCCTGCGCTCCCTCCCCCAGGGCCTGACAACCACCATTCTGTTTTCTGTCTTTATAAGTTTGACTACTCTAGATACCTCGTGTACATGGAATCATACATTCATTGTCCTTTTGCTACTGGTTTATTTGACATAGCATAATGTTTTCAAGTTTCCACCGTATTGTAGCATGACAACCTAGTTGATTTTAAGCTTAAGAAGGTTGAGTCAGTGGACATTATAGTTTTCATATCATCAACCAGAGGATGCATATTCACATGCACGTATGTCTGGTTTAAGGCAATTCACATCTAAGTTGCAGCATTTATTGAGCTAGTACTCTGTGCAAAGCCTGAAGGGTCAGATGAAACAGCAGATAGACACAGCTTTTCAGGGAACTGACGTCCAGCAGAGGAGACACACTGCATAGACTTCAATCCAGATACTAAGTGATAGTCCTCTTCGGGGTTTAAGGCAGGGAACTTGTTTCAGGCAGAGGTGATGGGGGAAGAGGTGGGTCCTTGCAAGAACTTGAAAGATGGATAGAATTTTGTATGTAAGGAATGGGCTGGAGAAAAAACCTTTCCGACTAGCATGGAGTGAAAGCATGTTCAACAGCAGACTGTCTGTCTTGTTCGCTGTTTTATCTCCAGTGCCTGGCACAACAACAAATGCTTGTTGCATGAGTAATGAAGGCAGAGCCTGAGGTGGCAAAGCCTAGAGTGAGTCTGGAAAACAATGACTGGGAAATAGGGAGGCATCGAAGGTGGTTGACCAGGGGAATTCCTACTGATTCCTGTTTCCAACCGCAAGTGTCATCAGAGCACACACATCCCAAAAAGCTGCATTAAAGCGACAAGAGCTGAGCAAATGTTAATGGAATGTGGGGTCCTTGCTGGGCGTATAACCATCTTGTTTAGAAGTCTCGGTTTTTGGAAACATTTTAAAGTGACAGAAGGTAGAGAGAACTGGCAGCCAAGAGGCTAGAGAGGATAACAACGCCGTCGTCATCAAATAGAAGAGCGATGATTTAGCTGGTGGGATTTAGAGGGAAAAGGCTGATTTTGAGGTCAGGGTAGGAGAGAGGATTACAAAACGAGGGACCCTGAAACCCCTGAAGGAGCATCAGAAAACAGAGACCAAATGTCAGGCCTGAGTGACCGGCCAGGAGGGAGGTTTAAAGGAAAAGAAGTTTTTGCCATATGGAGTGTGAGGTTGGAATGAGATCCCAGGCTCCCACGCTTGAAAGAAAAGCAGAACTCCAGGATTGGGTATCTGGGGGTTGCCATCTGCAACAAGGCACTTCTAGAGGGGACTAAGGTAGTGATGAAGGACATGAGAAGGCAGAATTATTAAGTAGAGAGGGAAAGAGAGGAGGAGGGAAGAGCAGGGAAAGAGACTGACTGTGTTTAATGCAAAACTCATTCAAACAGATTTAAATCAAAACCAGGCATCTACACCTAAAAAAAAAAATTTTAAAAAGAGTTTAAAAAATTTAAAAAAATAGGCATCTATTTCAAGGTCATGGGGATAGTTCACAGAGCACAAGAGGGCAGCTGAGGTGGCAAGATGAACAGAGACAGCACTGGAAGCTATGCAGAGCCAGGGATAGACCCTGTGCCTCCTCCCCCTCCCCCCGCCCCCCCCCCGGGGGGGCTGGCTGCCTGTGCTCACTCTCATCTCCACTGCTCTCTCTGCACCTGCTTTTTTATTTGCTCTCACCTCTGGTTTCACAGTAGAGCCATTAGGATTACATTTCCCCGGTTCCAAAGAACAGCAGAAACTAACTAGTGGCCTTGAATCCAATTTCGATTTTCTGGGGGAGAATATAGGATTGGCCACTTGGGGTAGATTTCTACCTGGATCCCACCAGCTATGGGCCAGGGTGGGTAGAACCTCAAGGTCCAACTATGGTTGCTGAGCACCACTTCCTCAGCCAGGAGGGCAATTTTGAAAACAAGGGGTTTGGTCAAGTAGGTTCCACCGAGGGTATGGACCAAAACCAGTCAGTCAGGAAACCTGTCGGGTAAGAAAAAACTGAGGGGATAGCAAGTTGTTTTAGTCTAGAGAAGCAAAGACCTTGGCACTCATGAGTGTGGTCTTCTGGGAACTGAAGAGGTGCCTGCAGACTTGTGCAGGGCTCTAGGTGACAAGCTGTCTCTTCCAGGGGAAGGGGAAGCCCCTTCTGCATTGAGTGTCCCGAGTAAGGAGGCTGCCCCAGGTTGGAAGGCACACAGCTGTTATTCCTCTGTAGAAGGTGCACAAGAGCTGGGACCCCAGCCCTGGTGAAATTCACAGGAAATGACCTCACAGGCTTCTCCCAGAGCCAAGATTCTGTGGTATGTCCTCTTAACCAGCCCAGCTCCAGCCTCACCTCCTCCAACGTCTTCTCTGTTTATCTGCTCACAGCCCAAACCAAGGGCTCTTCTTCAGGGTGGTCTTCAGGAAGCCCAGGAGCACCCTAAAACTAGACATGGATTTATAGGGAGAGTGGTGGGGGAAATTTCTATGTAGATTTTTCTAGAGAGAAGGTTTGAGGGGACCATGACTAAGAAGAAGCAAGAAACAATGATTTAAAGAGAAGTGATTTGAGGCAGTTTAGGATAATAGTGAAATAGAGAAATAGAGGGAAGTAAGAAATAGAACTAAAAGTCAAGTATATGTTTTTTGTTTTTGTTTTTTAAATAGTAGGGTCTTCACAGCTGCTAATTCAACTTCAGATTTGATCATGAGCTTCCTGGTGGCCAGAGAAACCTATAGAATTTGTATGACTATGAGACATGAAACGATTTCTATTATGAGTTGCAAAAAGAAGTTTCTCCTCAAGCAAAAATATCATAAAAGGAAATATAGCCACTATAAGAGTAGCACTAATAATTCTCATTTATTCAAAAGTACCTTGTAGAAGGCACCAAGCTAGGTTGTACATACTATTTCATTCAATCCTGACGATAATCCATGGGGTGGTCTCTAGTCTTCAAGCTACATTACTGGTGAGAAAGTGAGGCCCAGAGAGGTGGGAGACTGGCCCCATCCTCAGAGCTGGTGGGAGTGGATGAAGGGGCATCCAGCCATGCCCAGGGCCCAGGGCCACACTGCTAGTCCCCACAAAGAGCCCAGACCTCTAAAAAGAAAAGAAAGGGTGGAGAAGGAATAAGAAAAAAATCCACCATGGCCCACACCCTGAAGTACCTTTTAATCTAACCGGGATGGAGACTCAAACAACAAAGAGTTAAAAATAACAATTGTGGGCTGGGGATGTGGCTCAAGTGGTAGCGCGCTCGCCTGGCATGCGCAGGGCGCTGGGTTCGATCCTCAGCACCACATACAAATAAAATAAAGATGTTGTGTCCTCCGAAAACTAAATAATAAATATTAAAAAATTCTCTCTCTCTTTCTCTAAAAAAAATAAATAAATAAATAACAATTGTTGCCGTTTTTGAGACTCTACCATGGGCCAGGCTTTATTTTGTGGTCTTTATATTGTGCCATCTCTTGATTTCCCAATGGATTTATTGAAAATGCGTTTCACCTAGGTCAAGCCCACATTGCTTTCCCTGGCTTTCCAAGTCCTGCATCATTTGACCTTTTTGTACACACCCTAATTCTCCACTATTACCCCCAAGGTATGGGGTGTGGTGACACATTTAGATCATGACAGTGCCCTTGTATAGTGAGGAGTGGGTTGTGATGAAGGTCTAGAACCTGCAGAAGTGTAAATTTTTAGAAGAGAGAAAGCAAGATTAGATGAGCGAGACATGGCTGGAGAAGCTGGTGGACTGGGCACCTAAGTAAGCACAGGGGCTGGGGGAGGCAGAAAGGTCTGCATGGCGGAAGTCGGGACGGGCGTTTGGGTTCGGACACCTTGAGCCCGAGGAGGTGGTGAGATGTCTGTGTGAAAGCTGCCCAGTTGGCCACTCCATGGACTGGCCCAGGGTGTGAGGAACACACAGCAGGTGTTGGGCTCTGAGGAGTTTATCAAGACAAAGAGGAGAAAGGCAATAGCACAGCCCAGGAGAAGGAGAGGAGAGGAGCAGGGGGCGACGAGGGAGAGGCACAATCAGGAGGGGAGAAGAGCAGCCATCAGAGCACTGCAGCGTCCCAGAGATCACTGGGCCATGTCAAGAAGAACAATGTCCTACCTGAAAAGTAGGGGAAGAAAAAAAGAATAAAAAAAGGCAAATTTTCTTCATCAACAAATCAGAGAGAGAATGCTATTTATAAAGAAAGAGGACAGATTGTGGAGGGTTAGGGAAACTGTGGGTAACAATAAAAATGGAGGTAGTTGGCATAAATCGCTCACCTGAGAAATCCTGCAATGAAAAAGAAGGAAAAAATACAGAATATTGGGTAAGTGGGTCATCAGGGTCAAGGGAAGAGTTCTTTTCTGCAGAGAGAAACCTCCTTCTTTGGGAACAAAGGAGAAAGCATGAGAGATGTTTTGATGTGGGTACAAAGAATGTTCTAGAACTAAGCCAGGTAGGCTTCCTTTTAAAACCCAAGATGAGATGGTTGTCTTTTATGTTTCTGGGATTTTTTTTTTGTTTGTTTTCATTCAGACAGCCATATCGCATGTATCTATAGACAACAGTTTGCACGAGGCAGAGGCTGTGTCTGCTATTGCTCATTCTGGGACCTCCAGAGTTCAGCAAAGAGCTCTAGCTGTAAAGGTTTGTCAAGTGAAGGAAGGAAGGAACATATGAATATGTAAACGAATGCACGAATGAAGTTGGATTTGCTTAGTTTCACGTGCATCAAAACCACCATCAGGCCTCTCTTTTAGCAAGTGTTGAAAATATGGTCCTAAGCTCACCGTGTCCTGTCCTTGAATTTCTGAACCAATATGGATAATAGCTCAATGCATTGTCAATAAGCACGGTGTGTTCCATCCGCGGCCGCCTAGCTCTTAACAAGCCATCTGAGCGGAGGTGCTTGTGTGAAGGTGACACTTGCCCTCACCAATGTCATCTAAGGAAATACCCATCTTCCCTTAAGTGTCTCTCCTCTCTGCCTTCACATATCAGTGCACTATAAATGATGATGAGGAGGGTTTGTAAATCAAGAAAAAGACCCTGCTTTCAAGCACTCCTTAATTAGGTGGGATGGATACAGCATCCTAGTTCATTTGGACGGGACAGTGGGGAACCGTTCCATCTCCTGGATGTCCCCACCTGGCTCCTGCGGTGTCCCAGGGTGACTGCTCTGTGTAAGGAGCTTATAACCCTGCGCTTCTTCCTGAGCTAGGACTAAGAGGAATATTGCGCAGGTGGAGCCTTTTACTGGATTTTACAAATTGATTTGGAAAGTCAACATGAAATTAAAATTTCTGTTTATTTAGTTATTGATACCTCAACTTCCTTTGAAAACAATTCAAGATTATATAAATTAAATCAGGGAAAATATGTTGTATTTATTTTTACGAGAAGATATGAGAGGGGAGAGACAAGAGGACTCAGAACTACTGCGTCTAGGGAAACCGCGCAGTTCTGTCTGCTACAGTGAGACTCACATTTGGATCTGAGAGTTCTAGCAACCAGCACAGACACTACTCCTGACACTACTTATAGCATCTGTGAGACAATAAGCCCCAGACCAATTACTTAGGGGATGCCCAATTAATCCTGAACTGGCACCAGAACAGAATTTTCCCAAGTTCCTCAAAACGAGGGCATTCTGTGCTGAAGTGGAGAACATTCCAAAGAAAACTCTGCACAAACCATGCATTCTGGACAGGACTATTCGAACCTGCAGACCAACATCCCACTGAGGCGGAAGACCAGGAAGGCAGCTCTTTGTGGCTTGATGTTCCACAGCTGGTCTGGTTTAAATCAGGAATGACTTGAGAGAACATCAGCAGGTGGAAAGTGAGACTGAGAGGAGGTACCCCGGCTTCAGGTCCCACCCACAGCTCTGTCGCCACGGGGGTTGGTGATAAGAGCCTAGGCTTTGGAGCCAGACAAAGTATCTGCACCTCTGTTGACCCATCTCTGAAATGGGTTACACAAAACTTTTCATGCAGGTTGTCAGATGAGGGAGTGTAGATGTGGCGCCCAGCACAACAGCAAGTACGTGATAACAAATACAAAGCTTTCCGTTGTGTCCTTGGGCTGCGAATTTACCTTGAGCAAGTTGGATTCTTGAGGCTTGGCTTCCTTATCAGGAAATGCAGATGTTGGAGAGAAGGTACAACCTGATCCCTTTGCAACTCTAGCCTTCTATTTTATGATTCTGCATGATTTTACATTATAACTCTTAAATCAAAGAATATGAATATGAAAATTATGTCATTGCTTTTGTATAAATCTTTCCTGTTTAATATAAATCAACATTATAAGTGTGTTCTCAGGACTATTATAAAATTATGATAAATGATAACTTCAAATATTTTATTACTGCACAATAAAAAAACAAGAAAGAGAAGTTGGTTGGAAAGTCATCAGGGCAGGTGTGCACCCCACTCCTTCAGGGTCTCCCCACTACCTCCTGGATGAAGTCCCATCTTCTTAGCAGGGAGCTCAAGACCATTGAGCATGTGCCTGCCAGCTTCTGCCTTGCCTCTGCTCAGCCACTCTCACAGTGGACCCTTCAGCCTTGATGAACCGCTGGTGGGCATCCAAATCCACCCATCATCCTGTACTGTGCTTCATCCAGGTCAAACCTTACACTTTATCCCACCCGCTCCTGACTGGCTTACAGAAATCCACTTACAGAAATTTCTAAACTGGGTGAGCTAGTATATGCTCATAATTCCAGCAGCTTGGGAGGCTGAGGAAGGAGGATCATGAGTTCAAAACTAGCCTCAGCAACTTAGCAAGGCCCTAAGAAATTCAGTGAGATCCTGTCTCTAAAGAAAATGTAAAAAAGGGCTGGAGATGTGACGCAGTGGCAAAGCGTCCCTGGGTTCAATCCCCAGCAAAAAAAAGAAAAAGAAAGAAAGAAATTTCTAGATAATTAATACTCAATAAATCTACTTACACCACAAATTTATAAGCCAACTCCTAATTTATTTATATACCAAGAAGCAAAAATAATGTCTGATTTTTAAACTTCGATAAAGTTTGCTTCTCATTGTTTCTATAGCAATACCTATGACTTGTTAAGTACCTGCAAATGCCAGACCCTGGCACAAAGTGCCAGAATTATTCTTTCAATTCTTACCATGTCCATGAGAGTTAGTTACCATCCTCATTTTACAGATGAGGATCCCGGCTGAGGAAAGTTGATGAGGAATTTACACAATAGAACAACTAAAACGGGTAAGCAGCCTGGAATTCATCCAGGTTTCCAAAAGCCAAAGCTGATGCTCTTTTTGCCACACCATACTACCTCTTCAAAGGAGCAAATGCCACTTCACACCAGACTCTTGATGTGGCAAGAAAGGTCAGACAGAGGGAACACAGCAGCTCCTGAGGAAATGGAAGGTCATTTGCATGGCAGTATATTTTATTTTCTTGATTCCAGAAAAAATTTTGTCCTAACTGTCTTCTTGCTGTGGTTCAGTTAAAGTCCCCCAAAAGGGCACGTGTTAAAGGCTTGGTCCTATGGTGGCACTGTTGGAAGGCAGTAGAACCTCTGGGAGGTCCTGAGGTGGACTGTGAGACTGGGGTCTCTTTCTCTTCCTCTTTCGCCCCCTGGCTCATGGTGTAAACAGCGTTGATCTTCTGTGGCTCCCCCATGATGTGCTGCCTCATTACAGGCTTAAAGCAAGAGCTACTTGATCATGAACTAGAACCTCCAAAACCATGAGCCAAAATGAGTCTTTCTCTTATAAGCTAAGTATCTCAGGTATTTTGTTATAGTATGGGAACCTGACTGACACCCTTCCCCAACACACATACGCACACACGCACGCACCTCACAGAGTTTATTTATCAGAGTCTATTGACAACATTTATGGGCAGCCACATTAGTATGTGATTGGAGTGTGAGGCAAGCCTAAGGCACTTCTTTGGTCTCAGAGAGCTTATAGCCCTCACTGAGGAGAGAAAACATTAAGATTCTTGAAACCATTAGAGACAGGCACACCTGCACTTTTCCTAAAACCATAGGGATTTGACACCTTTAACAATCTTTTGGTACAAATCAATCCCAGAAGTGAGAATAGGCTTCAGTCACCAGTTGGGACCAGCCTGAGGTCTCCTCCAAGTTAAAGAGATTAAGAAGTCAAATTATGAATTCTACTATAAACCTCTTCATGCAAAGGACCTGTGGTCAAATCTGCCCTGCTTTTCCACGTCACCAACTCCATTTCCATTCCCTGAGTCCTTCCCCTTCATTCCAGCATACTAGAAATGACATCTATCAACAGCTAGATATTATGCTGGAGCTGGGAAGTCAGTTCAGAGTGGGGTGGAGTGGCACAGGGTGCCTCCAAACTCTACCTTTGTGGTGCAGATGGTGAGATAGTGACAAGGCCCTGAGGTACCATCTTAGCTGACCCCATGACTGAGGGAAATGCTCTTGGCTCTTTCAAGCCACTTCCTTGGACGAGAAAATAGTTAACAATATTCTCCATCTTAAGGAACTGTTTGTTAACCTGAGATTCATGCATCAACCTGTTTGAGTGGTGTGGAATGACCGTGATATCAAGTTGAACTAGAAGATCTGCCACTTTATATCACAAAGGTTTAATGGCAGCCATTTCACATGGTTCGTGAAAATAAGTGGAAAGCAATAGTCTGAACACTGTGGTCCAGGAGGTTGCATTCTCAAACGCGGGACCCTTAGTACATGCTTTAGCTCTACAATTGGGCTAAGCTCCAAGGAAGTGATAATTGCTGCTTTGATTTGAATAAGTGTCCCCCAAGGGCCCGTGTATTAAAGGCTTTGTCACCAGCTGGTAGCACTACTGAGAAGTGGGGAAACCTTTCAGAGGTGGAGCCTAGTAGGAGTTCTTCCCATCATTAAGGGTAGTGACTTGAAGGGGATTTTAGGACCCCAGCCCCTCCTCTTCCTTTCTCTTGTTTCCTGGCCATCATAAGGTGAGCAGCTTTGCTCTGCCATGATGTCCTGCCCTTGCCATAGGCCCAAAAACATTGGGGCCAACCAACAATGAACCAAAACCTCTGACATTGTGAGCCAAAATAAACCTTTCCTCTTTTTAAGTTGGTAATCTCAGGCATTTTGTTACAGCAGTGCAAAGCTGACTAATACAATTACTAATATTTATTAAGTGCTTATGGCATGGGAAACATTTACTAATACTATTTTTTAAGATCCTAAAGTAGATAGTTACTGCCTGCAGTTACCATACAATCAACTAACATACATTAGGCACCTTCTAGTTCATGGATCAGTTAAAAAAAAAAAAAAAAACTGTATCCTGAGGGCCAAATCCACCCATAACCTGTTTTTATGCCGCTTAGATGCTAAGAGTGAATTTTGCATATTTAAAGGTACAAAGGCTCTGGTCCCCATCTCTGTCTCACACTTGCTATGCAAACTGGAATAATCTCCCTAAACTCTTCCAAGATAGCAGTCTCTCTTATGAAATGAGGTGTTGAAATGGAGCCCCCTTTCATTATGAGTGTCAGTTCCTTAGGACTCGCCCAAAGGCCCCCAAAATGAGGATACAGTGTTCCAGTCTGAGGGCTTTTAAAAATGCAGATGACCCAATCGCTTTCGTCTTGTTGTGAATTTGGGTATAACTTTAAAATGCTAGAAGGACAGGGAACGGAAGTCAGGCAGGGAGGCGACAAATTGTGAGGGAATAGAGAACACATCTCCCAGACAAGAAATCGAGGTCTGTCATCTCTGTTTTAGGTGACAAACATAGAATTGTCATTTTGGGGGTCAGAATATTGTTTTTCAGCAGAAAGTAGTTTTCTATGTGTGAGCATCCCTAATGCAAAAAGAGAAATACCAGTACTGCACACCAAGTGCAAAGAGGGGAGGGGGATTCCATTTTAAAAATGCTCATGGCAATGGAAAACTATAACTTCCAATGTGAACCAATTCATCGAAGCCTTAACATTCATTTGTTGGGAATGGAGGGGGCAGTAAAATCTGCCGTCAGAGCCAATTGGGGAGCGGCAGGCTGGAAAGGTCAGCCCTGGCTAGGGATGTACACCTCCTCGACTTTGTTAAAATGATGGTATTCGACAGAAGTTACATCTGAGGTCAAGTGACCGCAATAACAGGGGACAAGGAGTGCTCTCAAATCATTCTCGGGGATGAAAATGACATGAAACTGACATAATATCTGAGGTGAGATGAAACTCAAATCCTCAGCCGCTGAACACTTCACCTGCTGATGGGCAGCCTGACCCCCACCAATCTCATAATCATCCCCGTGTCAAGAGGGGAACCAAGTCTCCGACAACCCAAGGCACAGCTCCTGGTGTTTGGGGCACGGAAGGCTTTGTCTCTGCTTCAGAAACGATGTTGTTAAAAAGTTTCAATAGTCCGCTTTAAACCTTTCAAATCAATGTCCTATTAGAAAAATTGGATTCCACCTACCCGCATGGAATCTCTTCCCTTATGTAATTTTTCTCCACTCTGGGGATTTCCTGGCCAGCACTTTCAGCTATAAAATGTGGTGTTTTAGTTCAATGACTGTCTTGATATTATTTAAAGATTCAACCCAATTCCATTCAAAATGGGGAGATGGTCTCTAATCTGGGTTAATCTTCTAGTTTCAAAACCACTTAAAGGGGGTGGGGGAGGCAGGTTGGGGGAGAAGGATGATGATTAATTATAATCATCATCCTCCACCCCCCCCACCTCCATACCAAGTATAAAAGGATGGTGGTCTCAAGATGGTTGAATATATTCATCCATGATAAAAGACTTGAGGAAAGGAAGCCAAAACTACATTTGAATTTAAAGCAAGTATTAAAATTAAAAACCCAAAAGGAGAAATATTACATTTAGTCAGCTGTTACAAAAAATACTTCATGCTTCATCGTCTCCCTGTAATTGCTCTAATAGGAGGCTCCGTGTGGTAGACTGTGCTCCCATCTATCGGTGTGACTTAAGGAAGTTCAGGTGTGTGTTTGTTTTTTCCTGAACAGAGACAGAGGGCATCAAGGTGTGGCTTATTTGCATAACCACAATGGTTCCGTCCAGGCTTCCTTCCCTGCCAATACCCGTAGGCATCCCAAAGCCAAGAAACACACTTGTCAGCAAGGGAATGAATCAGCATGTATTTAAATCAAAGGCAGCCCTGAAAGACTACATTAGTTCTGTTCCCGGGACCTGTCAAGCCACAGAAGAGATTAAACATCTGACCCTCTTCATCCCCAACATTGTTCCACAAGAGACATTTCTGTCACTATTCCTGCCACTTGGCTTTCAAAGATGCCACAAAGCCCAGGGCGACCTCTGCTACATTTCAGTGTTGTTTATTGATTTCTGACCCAGTGCTTAATAGTTTTCCCAGTCCCCCTGAATGGCTTTTGTAAGCAATGGGGTTTGTACATCTCACCGATCAATACCTTTTATATTTACAATAAAATTGAAACTGCTTCTGCTGGGGGCGCAGCCCAGCATTTGTCATCCTTCAGCGAGGGAAAACTATGTCATTATCTGAATTAAAACATTTATTTCTGATTAAGAGAGTGTCCTATCTCATTAATTTTTCCCTTTCCAATAGAATGGGAATAGAACCCTATTGATTTTTGCACTTTTACACATCTCCACTGCTGGGAAGATAATTGAGAAGTTAGCCAGAATAAATGAAGTTTCAAGTCTAGTGGGCCAGCCAATACCTTCCAAATTCAAGGTGTTTTTATGAAGCTGGATTTTAATTTGTTGGCAAGCTGAAGCAGTGGGACTTATTCGGCTCAGTAAATTGGATTAAGAGTGGAATCGGCTCGAAGCATGTCCTGGGAATGCTGAGGGCCCCGTTCCCCCTGGACAGCAGAGCTTTGCTTTGGATTTATGCTAAGACAGCTTCCAAATTGCCCTCTTCGAACTCTCCAGCTCGCTTCAGGAAGTGTGGCTCACTGACCCAAAAGCCTATTAACTCGTGTTTCCCTTCCTCTGCCCACCGCCTTAAAAACAACCAAGATCTAATCAGAGGTTGAACTAGACCTTCAGATTGCCGCCACCAATTGATTACACTTTATTAGAATAATGGGACTAAATCCAAGCTTCATTAAAAGGAATTCCCTCTGCTTGGAACCCTTTATTCTGAAGACCTTTCAATTACAAGCCCTTATGGCGCACACAGGGAATACTGCTCACTTGGATATTTTTCTCATTAGGAATTAACCGTCATTTGTTCTTATTTCCATATGCAAAGCCCAAGCCCTGTCTGCTCACAGAAAGGGCTGAAAATACACTGCCACTAGGGTTAGGAGGACGCAGGGGCTACAAATAAATTAAACCAGAGCCATCTTTGTTAATGTCTTAATTCGTTACCTTCCCTGTGATTTATTTGTCACTGGACCATTACTTTTAACATTCACATTCACTTCCATGTATCTTTAGTCCCTGGAGGAAAAACAGGTTTCATCCTTCCATTAAAGGGGGACGGGGACCAGGTTAGCACCGAAGCTCCTCCAGGTGATAGCTGAAGATTCTTGGAGGGGAAAAAAAAATTTACTAAATGCCTTCCCTGGTGACCTGAAAATAGAGATCTGCAGAGGGAAGAGCTCATCCAGAAAAGAGGCTGAGAACTTTGGTTCACGTTTAGAAGGCCTCCGTTTGAGGAGAATGTGAAGATCAGATTTGCCCTTTGAAGTAAAATGAAATATTGAAAATTCAGAAAGTTTATGGGAGAAAAGACTTTGGAGTTGGATTGATGTAAAATGACAGCCCAAGTTTGGCAGGTGTCCTTTTGGGCGTGTGTGTGTGTGTGTGTGTATTTCTGCAGCCATAAAAGGAAAATAAATAGTCAAGGAAGCACTTCAAGAAGGCCTAGTTACAAAAAAATAAAAAAATCAACACAGCAGATTAAAAATGCTGTGGAAGTGAAGAACTTAATTTCCGACTGCATTTTAATGCATGGTCCAAAGTACCAAAGTATGCAAAGGTTGAATACATTCATCACAAACGGTTCTGTTTTCTCTCTTTACACCAATGAGGAATTACAGGATTACCAATGACCTTCCTCCCAATGAAGCTCTGTAATTATGGTCATTTATTATACAACCGAGATGAATGGATAGGATTTACATAGAATAAAAATATTATTTAACAGCTGCGTTATTGATGTGTGAAGTGTAATTTTAATTTATTTAAATGCTATAAATATATTGGTAATGTATTCTTTTCAAATTAACCTCCTGAACCACAACTGGGAAAACTTCAATTAATATTGTACTAAAATCTATTTTCTCATGTTGTGTGGTACTGTGGATGGCTAAAAATATGCATTGTTATGATGCCTCTGCATACTTTGCCAGTGTATTTTACTTTTCTCCTTGACTCATTATTTAAATTTGAAATTGAATTTCAATTGGAATCATTTAGAAATATGCATATCTTCCCCTTAAATAAAGGCTGCCTGTTAAACTTTAAAATTGTTTGTACAATAAATTACAAATGCAATGATTTCAGGAAGAATTCCATTTGTGTTCATTGGACTTATTACAATATTTTTAAAATATCTGTATATTTCCATTGAAATAATAAAATGGGGAGAAACATTTAAGCCAACAGCTCTATCTCATTTACTTAGCATATTAGCATAATCTCAAGTAGCCTGCAAAGAAACTCCTGGCTATACATTATGTTGAATCACTTGGTACTGAGAACATATTGTATGTTCAATCGCAGAGATAGACTTATGTATTTTACTTCTGGGTTTATCTCTTTTGTATTCCGTCCATTTGCCCCTGGCTGTCATTATTCCATGCTCATCGACAGAAGAGTTATAGTTTGCAAAAACCTATCAGGTAGGCTGGACACTAGATAATTGAGGTGGTGATCAGCCCCAGCAAAAGACAATTGATAGTGATAGTGTCAGAGGCTGCACCTAACAAGATCCGTACCCTCTGTCTCCTTTAGCCTTTCTCTGGAATGGACCGAATATGGAATAACATGGACATGTCTGATGAGTATCAGAGACAGGTTGGCAGTGCACAATAGTCCCTGGAACTGCAATAGGATGGGGTGTCTTTGACATTGAGGCAGGTTATTAAATAGAAATGTGAACTATTAAGAGATGATCTTGACCTTCAATACATTTTTATCAAAGTCAAAAAATATTTGACACCACTGAACAGCCTACCGCAGGCACTAGAGGGGAAATGGCTTTTAGTGGAAATTTACACTATGTTCCTCAAAAATCTAAGAATTCAGAATATATGCATTCCTAAATTTATAAAACCTTGTCAGACTCCCAGCAATTAACATGAGTTAGATGGTCAGCATGCTCTGACATGATCTTTGAAAACAGTATGGTTGACTGATCTTAATAACAACTCCTTCAATTCAAAATAAAATTCTAAATTACATCTTTAAATGATGAGTTTGAGTTGCTTGTATGATAACACGATTTAACATAAACTTTTCAGGAGAGGCTTTTCAAATGCACTCTCAGTTGTATTAACTGCCAGGACTCCATAGGGGTATAGAAGATTTTAGGGTCTATAGGAAAGCCTGTAAATGCAGATTTCCAGGACCCCCGCCACCCCAGACTCTGAGAGGCCTACTAGATTTCTGGAGATAGCTACCCTAGCCTCTCAGGTTGTTCTCCTCATACCCTGCTCACCTGTTCCTACTTTTTTTTTTTAAGTTGAGGGACCATCAGAATTCTTATACCCTCTACTATCCATGAACTTTTAGGTCTAAATACTGCACATCATCATCCTAATTGCAGTGACAAAAACTAATGTAGCCCACTGACAATGAACTTGAGCCAGAAAGGATGAAGAAAGTCCTAGTTTTGCATGGCTATTAAACACCCTATAGTCTATATAAAAATATGCCAAGTTGAGGCTTAATAGTAATAAAATAGTATGGGTATTGCCCTCAATCCTGGCTGAATGAGCAATGCCCCCTGCTTGGGTAATTGACAAACTACACACTGTAACACACTCCAGAATAGCCCTGCTTTTTCATTATGTTGAACAATAGGTTAACTAGATAACTCTGCACTTGGCAAGATGACTTTCCACTGACTTCAAACCATGTTCTTTTCTCCGCAAGCTATTGCTCCCTGTGATATTTCTACATTCTTCTCCCCAGCACTGCACTTTCAAAGCCAGTCAGAAACTAGATCAGCGGTGCTCAGATTCTGCTGTTTTACCTTTCCCTGGGGTCAGTTGCCTTTGGGAGGGAACCAATACAGATTAACAGGAAACATTCACTGTCTGATTCTTGGCACGCAAAGCAGCCTACGAACTCACACAGCTCTTCTGGGATTGATGCTGTTTCAATCCAAATCTTGTCTGCAATTAGTAAATAATTCTCCATTCTGAAAACTTAGTATTTTTAGATGAATTAGAAGCAGAGAACATATCTTTAAAGACTTGAGCATGACATTTGTTTCTTCAAAATGTTTATAGGCCAGAACACCTTATCCAGTAGACCAAGGCATTTGGAATCCAGGCAAGGATTTTCACAACCTCTTTTCTCTGCCTTTCTATCATCATGAATCAGCCTGGTTCACAATCCCTTAAACAGAGCTCTGAGGCTCCATGCCACTCCCCCTGTGTGGTTGGGGAGGTGAGACCTGCTCACTTAATACTGGCTATCGATTGATTTATAACAAAGTGATAGATACAACGATTGTCATTGGAATTACACTGAGTTATAGCGACATGGTTTTCTGTTCCACAAGCCACTCCCCATATGTACCATAACTCAACGCCTAAATGACAATAATACTATCTTTGAAATTTATATTCATGATTATAAATTAATTCTTTTTTTGGCTGGACCACCAGCAGCATGGACCTGTAATTTCCAAACAGCATTTATGGCATTAACTTGGGAATACTATCCATCAACTCTGATGACAAATGTGCAAGATGATGGTTTTCCCGGCCGCTGGCGCAAGCTGCGTTGGGTAGGGACGAGAGGGATTGCTGTGGGGGTGGGGGTGGAAGGGGCCCGTTGCCTCTTTCAGCCTGCCTCACCAACAGTCACAACAACAAACTGCAGAAACAAAGTTTTGCTTCCAAAAATCACGTCACTGATGACATTTTGCAGAAACAATCTTGGTCATGGTAACAATAACAATAGTTGCTATTTATGGCAACTCAGCATTCACTATCTCAAATCCTGCTTATAATCCAGCAAGGTGCATAAGATTGTGCCCATTTTACAGATCAAAAAGATGAGGAGCAGAGGGTTGGGTGGCTTGCCAGATCGCACAACTAGCGATTTGCACCCACATCTGTCTAACTTCAAGAGCTAGGAAGAGACAGGCTTTTAAGCCTGGCTTTTTAAGTATTACACAGTGTAACCTTTGCTTGTACCACCAGTGCAAATCATTTTGATTTAATCAGGAAATATGATCTACCTAAATAGTTGGACCTCAAAATACCACCTTAATTAGAAGAAATTAGCAAAATAACACATAGGAGCTGAGATCCTGGGGTCAGACCAACCTGGATGTGAATCCTGGGATGGCTACATACTATCAAGTTACCGACTTAACCTGGTTGGAGTTTGATACAGAAATATGTTGACACACATGACCAAAACAACATCCCATCTCCTCAGGGGGACTCTTCCACAAAGCTTTGGACCCCGTGGACATTCTGGTTTTCCATATGCTTTTTGCCCTCAGAACTTGGAGAGTCTGGTAGGAGGTGGATCAGGTGGGGAGGGGAAAGCCAGGCGGTTTTCCCTGAATGGGGCAGCTCTGGCTTCTTACCTGAAACAGGAGCTCTTTCCTATGGACCATCCTCATCTTCCCTTCCCCACCAATATACACAAACCAGGCCCAGGGCCTGACAAGTCTTTTTCTGACCATAAAGTTTAATACCTCTGTATTATAAAGTGAAGGACTGAAAAATAAGTACAGAGCCAGGCTGGGGTTACTCTGTTGGGAGGAACGGGGTTGAAGAAGCATCACAGAGTTAAGGATCCTGGGCAGGGATGACAGAGTCCTCCTTCCTTTGGGGACAGATGAGCCCATGGGTCCCTCCTTCCACCCCTCACACCCAGCACAGTCTGCAAGGTTACCACTCTTAGCCCCTCTCCAAATCCTCCATGCTCACGACACACAGCGTGGTCCCTCCAGTAGGGGCTGAATGGCCCTCACTTTGCAGCTACTGTGTGGTTCATCTTCTCCATGCCCCTATGTGAGGGCCTTTACTCTTGTGTTTGCACATGAGCACACCAAGGCTCCGAGACGAACTTGCTGCAGTTTCACAGCAGAAGGAAATTCACACTCAGGCAATTTGATTTTGGAACCTTGTTCCTTCTTTACTGCCTCCATCCACTGGCTCCAGATGGCCCAGGTACCATGGCTAATCTATGTTTGCTGAATACTCTGCAGAATACAAGAAAATGGAGTCTCTGAGCACATGGGTCCTGGAGCCAGCAGACTGGGTTCAAATTCTAGTTTTGTTGTTTACTAGCTGTGTGCACTGAGATCATCTGTCCATGCCTAAACTTCCTTCCTTGCCTGTAAAATAGGAATGAAATGTGCTTATCTGATAGAGTTGTTGTAAAAATGAAACATACACATCAATATTTGTAAAGCACTTAGAACAAACTTGGTACATAGTAAGTGGTCAATAAACATAGGGAAGCCCAGGACATTTTACAGCCAATGGGCTTTTAGTAATGCCATTCCTCTCCTCTCGAATCCTTCCACCCTCTTCCCCACCCACCATTCCTTCAGGATCTGTCTTCTTCCACCTCCTCAAAATTGCCCTCCTGCCCTCCCCACCTCAAAGGCAGGATCCCTTTTATCCACTTCTACCACACACTGTTCCCACCAGTCCTCAGATGGCCCTGCCCTTCTGCCTGGCCCTTCGCCCTCTTTTTCTATTGTATTTTTTTTTGCACATTTATATATTTTCCCATTTATATAAAGTGTATACTATGTATAAGAATTGTGTCCATAATAATTGAGAATATGCAACATTCTATATAATAGCCTTTGTGATGTCAAACCATGTAAAATATTTTTATTTCCATCTATATACTCTGCCAGGTCTTTGGGGTGTACTTGCTTTCCTTTCCCACGCCTCCTACCCCAGTGAGAGTTCCCAATAAATGAGGTGGATTTGGAGCCCAGCTTCTATCCACAGTCAGATCAAATGTGAGGCCCATGGCTCCCACTTCCCTCTTGGTTTTGGAATGTTTCGTTTAATTCTTTTCTAGAATTTGTTTTGTTGTGTATTTAAGAAGCCACGTGGCAGCAATACCCTCAGCACATTCTCCCTGCTCCGGGGCGTGATCTGCTCGATATCATGAGACTTTTCAGAGAGGTGCTAAAGGACCATTGTCTAACTGGGCCTCTGTGTCCCAGGCTTCTCTTCAGATAGCAGCACCCTTGAGTTAAGCCCTCTCCCGGGCCCTCAGCTCCAGCCCCTCCTGCTAGGAACCTGCTTTTCTCCTCTCGAGGTGTTTCTTTTATTGCATTTTCTTCTATTTGCTTTTGCTTTGTTTCTGTTACAAAGGTTTTTCCAATCCTTGTTCATTCAATGAGTGTTAAGTCATTCTGCTGCTTAAAACCCACCATTTGCTTTCCATTACACTTAGGAGGTGTGTGTGTGTGTGTGTGTGTGTGTGTGTACACTTCTTTACATGGTCTTTGAGGAGCAGGGTCACTATATACAGCACAAACTGGACAACTTCTGAGGGTGAAGGGGTGCTACTAATAATATGTGGGGACCACAGGTGTCAATCACACTGTGTGGGGCAAAGTCCTCTTAAAAGTCCCTGATCTCTGGCCCTTCCCTGTTCCTCACTTGCTCAGTCACAGTGACATCCGCCCTCTCACTGTTCTTTCTGGAGGCCCAGCTCTAGCCTCAGAGCCCGTCACATGCCGCTCCCTCCGCCCCCTTCCCACCTCCTAGGTCCTCCGGCCTTCCCCATGGTCTTTCTGCTCCACCAAGTGCAGAACTGACCTGCCCTTGGCTCGCCTTTCTTCTGCTCCTTTCCTTCCCAGCACTCGCCCCAGTTCCTACATGTGTTTCTGTGTTTTCTGGGTGTTGGTGGCCACAGGGCCATGTGTGTTCTCCTCACCTCTAGTCCCCTCCTGCCTCTGGGGCCCTCCCTGATTCCTCCTCCTGGAGGTAGTGCTTCTTCAGGTTCCCACCACCCCAAGTGCTGACGCTCTTCAATCTGGAAGTGGCCATTATCTTACAGGCCCTGCTGACAGGTCCAGGGTGTAGAGCCTCCAGTCCTCTGCCTCAGGGACACGGGAAGCAACCTCTACCTGCTAAGGCTCCTGTACAGGGCCACCTGTTCATGGAAAGGTTTCTTCCTCCATCTGAGGCAGCTCACACGCAGCTGTGGAAGGCAAGATGGTGAGCCTGAGGACCGGTGAGGACCACTGCCAGAGGGCGGGGGATGCTCACTTGGATAGCTTACGGGCCTGTCTAGGGACCTGAGGGGCAGGGACCGGGGCCCACTAGGCCTCTCTCCTGGGCCCTTTGCTCAGAGGAGATTAGGGGGAATATAAAGGGACTTGCTGCCTGGCCCATTGACTCTGTCCCCTGCAGTTCAGGGATCCTCAGGCCCGCCTCCTGCTCTCAGAGAATTCATAAGAAAAAGCAGCAGAGACTGGGAAGATGCTTCAGAGGAGAAAAGAGCCATCTACAGCACAAAAGCCTCCCCGAGGGAGGCGGAGGTGAAACCACGGAGAAGAACTAATCCTCTTCTGGCTCAGGGAGATGGCTCTTTCTCCAACCGTCTGTGCTCTGGACCGGGACAGTCCTGTTAGTGGTGTGACATAGGACTCCCGTTGTCTGGGGAGTCTCCATGCCCATGGGCCTTGCTCTGGGGTGACTCAGTCTGTTGATCAAGGGTCTGACCCAGAGAGGTGCTGGAGGACCATTGTCTAACTGGGCCCCTCTGTGCCCAAAGCTCCTCTTCAGAGAAGCGGTGATAGCAGCACCCTCAGAGTTAAGCCCTCCATGGTAGGCACGCTGCTGGGCCATTTAGATACACCCTTTCTCTTTTCCCAATTTTATTTTTTAATTGACACATATTTATTACAATATGTGTGTGGGGTAGTTTATGATATTTCAATACTTGTATACAATGATCAAATTAGACTAATTAGCATTTCTATCACCTCAAACATTGATCCTTTCTTTGTGGTCAGAACAAAGTCTTCTAGCTATTTTGAAATACACAGTAAATTATGTTAAGCTACAGAACAGCAGCACTTATTCCTCCTATCTAACTGTATTTTTTTTCCCTGTGCTAAGGGTTGAACCCAGGGCCTCGAACACGCTCGGCAAGCACACTGCTGTTGAGCTATCCGCCAACTCTTTTAACTAGGACGTTTACATACATTCTGTCTAGTCCTTACAACTGAGACTCATGCTTGGTAAACCAAAGGGGCAGAATTTGAATCCAGATCCCTCAGGCTAACACACCCTACCTATTATGTGACAACTTTCCCTGAGAAGGCAGGGAAGGACTGCAGTTATAATATTAGGGGAATACCTTTGACAGAATATGGACCTGGGTTCCCATGACACAGGTGCTCACCCCATTCTGCCCTTTTCTGCTGTCTGTTATGATGGGAGGAAAGTGGGGTTTGGTGCAGAGGAATCCAGTGTTCATCTTCTGTGCTCACCAATGAAACCCGCAACCCTGGGCAAATCTAGTATCAATGGTAAAATCAGGATAATTATACCTACTCAACGTCATGTTGAGCTAATATAAAGAGAACGAGTAAATGTACAACCCATGTTCCCTGGAAGCCCAGGACAGAGTTTCTCAAGCTTCCAAATGCTTGAACATTACCTGTTAGGCCTTGAGAGAATGCAGATTCACAGGCTTCAGATCAGACATTTGGACTAAAGGGTCAATATGATGCCAGAAGCCTGCGTTTCACCCAGCAACCCCAGATGACTGATGAACAGAGTAGGTGTGAGAGGTCCTGGCCTGGGCTGGGTGGGCATCCACAGGGTGGGCATTGGTGGGTGGGCAGGATCCAGAGACCCCCAGCCCAGCTTCATCCAGAACCCCTCTGTTTGTATCTCTTTTGTACATTGGGGTTTCAAGTAAGATTTTATTTGAGAGAGAATTACATGATTTTAAACATTAAAATTTAAAAAAAATTAAACTATCACAGTGCACTGAAAATGCTTTGGATAAGTTACAGGTGCTCCCCAGATGAGAGCAATTTTAGTAAAACCTTGGCCATCTGAAACCCTCTGGGAATGAATCATTCTGGAGAGCCTAATTTTCCCGATAGCATTAAAACTTTTTATTAAATGTTAATCGTTTTTGTGGGGAATATATTACAATCTTCCCTGCCTTTTAAAAGAGAGAATAAGGAACATAATTAAACTGTTGTTTGAAAACTCAGAACCACCCATTGGATACTGCGTGGCCACCCCAAAGGATGTGAGGCCATCCCAAAGGTTAGTCCTGCCAAAATTGCTATGGAAAGCAGGTCGCTGGATTCCACACGGTCCATCCCGCTTCAGCCACCATCCATGTGACATGGAATAAAGAATAATATGGTAAAAACCCAGGGAGGTGACCAGAGAATCCGGAGGTGAGCTCCAGACTCCAGTCTGCCAACCAAGAGCCATAGATCCCAGAGAAAGTCCCTTCACAGGGGCCTCACTCTCTGTGTCCGTGAGGTCCGAGGTTAGACCAAGCAATCTCCAGGGCTGGGCTCCTGAGGAGGTGTTGCCTTCAGGGGCCAGGTGGGTGATGCTGGTGGGAAAGAGGATAGCCACCACTATATGCCCAACGACCAGGGACACAAGAATGAAAGCCTATTGCTATCAGGTCTTCCACATTGTCAAAAGAAAAGTTGAAAAGTTGGATTTTTTTTCTGTGAAATTTCTGCAACGGGGTGGGGCAGGGCCAGATCCCTTCTTTTCTGCCTCCCTCTCCTTCTGGGAAGCCTCAGAGACAGAACATGAAACAGCACGTTTCTCACTTCCTTGGAGTTGGGGTTACGGATCATGTTGGGATACATTTGGAGGCAAACATCAGGTTTGAAAGAAAGTTAAGTCAAGGACATCTTCCAAATTCTCCTCCAGGGCTGAGGTATGAGCAAGTGTGGGAAAACGGGTTGGATAAAATTCATCTGTGGGCATCTGAGGTCTCTGAAAGGAGACAGGGAGTAGCAGGTGCCAGGGTGGCCAGGCCTTAAGAGAGAAAGAGCCAAGGGCCACCGACCCCCATGGGCTTTTTCTCTTCAAAGTTCTTCCTCACCTCCTCCACTCTGTTCCTGGGGGACCCTTGGCTGTTCACTGACCCAGAAAGAATCCAGCATTCCAACCTAGATGCAATTCTCCAGACCCCACTCTTCTGTTTCCCAAAGGCGGGCAGACGTTGTGATCCATCAGGCAGGGTCCTGGCAGGCCTGTTGGCACGTAGTAGAGTCCCCGGCGGCTTCCCACCATCCCTTTCAGCGTGTTCCAAAGCGAGCAGCTGGGGGCTTCTTACCAGGGGCTCAGGTTTCCAACTCAGTTACCCTTGAACTGTCCAAATTGGAATCTGTCTGCCTGAGTGGTATGTGGGTAGAGGACACAGGAACATTTGAGTGGACAAGTATCATGGCCACCTTTTACATATAATAACAACTGTCCTTACCAAGGAACTACTGTGTTCCAGACATTGTTTCTAAGCTTCTGAACAGCCCTGAGGAGCCGACATCCCTGTTCCCATTTTACAGATGAGGTAACTGAGGTTCCAACAGCTTAACAACTTTTTTAGGATCCCACAGACAGAAGTGACAGAGCCAGTATTCAAATGCAAACCCTCTTTTCCTCATTCTTGATGAATCAGGGTGGGGGTTACTCCTGCAACCAGATAGATCCTTTCAAGTCAGCTAGACACCTGGGCGAGGCTGCCAATGGGTTAGGCAATGTGATCCTGCCTCCTAGTGGTCAGGCTTGTGGCTCAGCTCCTCACGTGCTGGGTCTGGAGGCCTCTCCCCTCTCCTGCAGCCCCAGGGGCCCCAGCAGCTGATTATTTCAAGAAGTGGGCTTGGCCACCCTGGGACACTGAGGCCTGGGAGCAAGTGGAAGCAGCTGGCTCCCATTCTCAGGCCCTCTCACCTCTCACCCGGGGAGTGGCAGCGACAGCCTGGGGCCCTCAGCCCTTTTCAGTCCTGGTCAGATAGAACATAATGCTTATTGACTCCCCTCCCCTGTGCTGGGCACCTGCTAAACTTTTTGCATCTGTTGCCTTAATTCCCACTCCCCCGCCTTCTCCCCAGGTGGTGATTAACCACTACCTCTTATTATTCAGCCCTCCAGAACTTGGCATGAGAAATCATTCCAACTTACACTTGGGAAAGTGGCACTGGGGACAGTTATTCTTATCTAAACAGTTTCAACTACTTGAGATATTTCCTTTAGTAATAACTATGGATATAGATATAGACATCGTCTCTTCAAACCTGGCAAGTTTTTTTCCAACTCAGCACTATTTCAATGATTTATTTAAATGCATAAACAAATATTAATAAAAAACACAAAGAGATGCCACAGAGACCTTCCTCCAATGGCTGGAGCTCAGGAGTTCCAGATACTTGACACCCTTCTTCCAAGAGCTGTGGATTCCACACTCTGTCATGCCAATTAGCTAAACAAAAGGTTTATCTCTCCCCCTCCTGAAAACGCACATTTCCCTGTACTGAGCATGTGTGTTATTAGATGATGTGGGTCGCAGTGGGAGCTCTTCCAGCCCCTGGTGACTTTGAGTGGCAGCGACATTCTCTGCTGGGAGTGAGGGATCCCTGTGTGGCCGGGCCACCTGCTACCGTTCTTCCGTAATAATCTCAGCAACACAGGAGTCCTGATTAAAAAAATAAAAGTATTAATTCTAGTGACTCCACGGTAAGCCATTAATTTGCATATCTTCCCACCCCTAATTGTATGTAGCTTAGACCTAGAAAATAAATTATTTTGTGATACTTTTTGATCTTTTATTTAAGAACATCTCCTGTCTTATTCACTTAAAATGCATTTTCCGGGCTGGGGCTGTGGCTCCGTGGTGTGTTTGCCTAGCATGTGGGAGGCAATTTTCAGCACCACCTAAAAATAAATAAATAAATAAAATAAAGGTATTGTGTCCATTTACAAATATATATATATAATATATATACACATTTACAAATATATATATATATATATATATATATATATATATACACACACACACACACACACACATATGTGTGTGTGTGTGTGTATTTTTTTAAAATGCATTTTCTCCTTCCAAACCTAGCTGATCTCTACCCAGCTATGGTATTCTGCTTCCTCTATGCAAAGCTCCCTGACCACTAGAGTCAGGCTACACCCTCCCCTCCTGCCTTGTGAGGCACAGGCACTCATTGAGGAAAAACCAAATAATGTAATTAAGGTGGGA
This sequence comes from Marmota monax, assembly GCF_021218885.2. NCBI lineage: Eukaryota > Metazoa > Chordata > Mammalia > Rodentia > Sciuridae > Marmota > Marmota monax. The sequence goes on along the minus strand of NW_026692907.1, from coordinate 11,478,908 downwards.
GTATATAAAATTCAAGAAGAATCAATAAAACTTGAAGTAAGTAACTTCTGATTTTTAGGAGAAGCTATGGTTCCTAGAGATGAGGATCAAACCCTTAAAGCCATTTAAATGTTTTATTGTACTAAATTAATAGTTCCAGTTTCCTTTCTAAAAATTAGTATTCTGATAACACTGTCAAGAACCATATTGAAAAAATGTTATATGCCCAAGGGACCACAAATAAATACATGCTTAAATGAAACTAAAGAAATTTAATTAAGTGTATGAACAGTTATACTAAATGATTTTCTCCAGGAAGCCAATGGGAAATTATACCTAACAAGTCGCTACAGAATAAGGTCTGTTGTTGAGAGGTTATTAACCTAATCACATAATCAGATTTCACCACCAACCACAGCCATCTGATTTTCCCATGTCAAAATAAAGCCATTGTTAGCCCTTCTTAATGGAATCAGAACAGGGACATGGAGGCTAGCTGGTTTTAGAACAATATCTTTCTTTAAAAATAAAGCTTACGATTTTTTTTCTTCTTCTCCTAACTTGAAAAAAATAAACTTTGCCATTGTTCAGATCTAAAACTATCCAGATTTAAAAAAAAAAAAAAAGATAAAATTGGAAATGAAATTCATGGATGTTTCTCTTCACAAAAGTCACTGACAAAGGAAGAGATAAACAAATTGGTTTTGCTCTCAAAATTTGGTGAAGCAAATGTGTTCCAAGGCTGAGATATTCCTTGCCAGTTTTAAACCCAAGGTGCATTTTTATAGCCAAGAACTAAAGCCCTGAAACACAGCAATCCACAGAATAATGGAAATGCTGACACAACCTTCATCTCTGCAGCAGGAATGGTGCCACTATAATTTATGGAGAACACATTTTGGTTTTGTCAGGTTTTTAAACATAGACTGTTATAAATTTGAAGGAGGACTGTCTTGTTAAAGCTTCAAATGGCATGTGTTAGTATTGGTTATGCATCATGTCCTCTATTTGGAATGGCATTTGTATTTGGAATGGCATTGTAATGACAGTTTATCCCAATGGGAAAAGAGGACACTGAATCCTGCCTTGTTTTCAAAACAATATTCACTGATCAAAAGCATCATGGTCAGTGTCAACCTGACCCAAACCAGCTAGAAGATCCTGGTGAAGCCGTCCATGCTGACGTCCCCTTCCTCCTTTCTTCCCTGATGCATTATTATTAGAAAGGAATTTATTGGGGATATTCAGTGTCATGTTCTGTCCTGGGCAATGGAGATAAAATGCTGATTATAATGCCATCTCTGCTTTCTGGGCTCTGATATTTTTTTAGAAAGATTTTTTTAAAGCTATATGTTTGTGTGTGTAGATATTTTATATACCTTCCAAACCACACATCTTTAATCAAAGTAGAGAGAAATCTTAATGACCAATCACGCTAGAGGGAGGGGCCCAGCAGCAGGTGATGAGCCCCTACTTCCCCACTCGTGGGTGGGTGGGTGAGGGTTCTAAAATGTGAATGCCAGAGGTCTGGGTGGTGAACACAGATTTCATTTTCTAGAGCTCCGGAATCGACCTTTTTAGGGAAAGTATTAGTTGGGAACCCAAGCACCAATCTGTCTCTCACACTTTATGCCTTTGCCTTACTTATATGATGCCTGTTGTAGGAGGTAGTAACTTTTGTGATTTATGTAAAGGAGTTGTTCATAATGATTCTCCTTGTTATGGGATTTTTTTTAAAGGTGATTATTACAAAACATAATAAGTGGAAATTGTGATACACGTAAGAATAAAGGGGGCAGGCATCTCTGGACTCAGTCACTTTTTAAGTCCTGACCTTGAGGCCCCAGGACTTGAACTCTGTGAAATGAGGATAAGCCAGTGTATCTGTCTCACAAGTTGAGGTATCACGGGTCTCCATGGGGACAAATAGGGAGCAAGACCCAAGGTCAGTCAATCAGGGGAATAGGAGTAAAGTACCATAATATAGCAAAAAAGCTGCCCCCCCCCCCCCCAATAAGGCATGAACTGCAAAACATCTTTTAGGCAGACCTCATGCTGTCATGAAAAACAAAGTTTATAAAGACCTTCACAGTAGCTAATATCCATGGCTTACTCACTGGGCTACATCTCCTTCATTTCATTTGAGTCTCATGTTAGGGAGAAAACTGAGCCTTGGGGCTGAGGATGTGGTTCAGTGGTTAAGTGCTTGCCTTGCATGTGTGAGGCACTGGGTTCAATCCTCAGCACCACATAAATACATAAATTAATAAATTAAATAAAGATATTGTGTCCATCTACAATTAGAAAAAATATTTAAGAAAAAAAGAAAACTGTGCCTAAGGGTTTAGCAATTTGCAAAGTGGGGTGACCATGAGTTCTGGGATGGTGTCCCTTCATGCCTTATGTCTTGGGCTAATTATTAGTAGGACCCCCTTTCACTCTCCCATGTGTTCTCATTTGGGTGGAAAGGTAGGTGGTTGTGCAGGATCACACAGTGGGTAGGAAGTAGAGTCAGGATTTGACCTCCCAAGGTTTGACTCCAAGTTCACCTCTAAGTATTTGTTCCAAAATTTCATGGGGAAAAAAAGAGAGAGCAAAATTAAATGTGTATATTATCCTAATTGTTTTTTAAGCATCCTGGGTATTAAAAGAAAACAAAACCAAAAAAAAAAAGTCTGAAAAGGAATGCACGTGTGATTTCATATAGATGGAGGGAAGTAATAAGTTTTTAAAATAGTTCTTCCTACTTGATATTTTCTAGACTTTCTTTAGTTAGAATGCATGATTTTTATCATGAAAACAGTATTTTTTTTTAAATGCAGGCATAGAAATGTATCTCAAGTAGCATTTAACACCACTTGATATTTTACACATTGGTTTCCCCACATGGCTCCATTCAGCTACCCATAGAGAAGTGATGTCCATGGTAGGTAAGTGACTGAATTCCTTTATTTTATCTTCACAAACTAATACCCTGACATGCATAATAGGACAGAGAGAGCTTCTATCCTGATCCCATGGTGTCACCCATATCATGACATTCCAGTGACTGGACCTTACTTACTCTAAGACAGGAGATGCACATCTTATTCATCTTTGTTTCCTAATTCCCTGTGAGGAGCCCAGAATATAGTAGCTAATCAGTTAATGCTTGTTGAAAGAGAAAAGGAAGGCAGGAAGACAGGAAGAGAGGGACGAGGAAAAGAAAGAAAAGAAGGAAGGAAATTCGATCGAACTCTTAAGAATTGCTCAGATCCCTACTAAGTGCCTACTATATGCTGGTCACCAGGGAAAATGCAAATGAAGCATAAGAAATCCAGTTCTATCCTCAAAAGTCTTTTAATGAATTAGCTTAAAGACAATAAATAAAAGTCACTTTAAAATTTTTTATTGTTGGTTGTTCAAAACATTACAAATTTCTTGATATATCATATTTCACACTTTGATTCAAGTGGGTTATGAACTCCCATTTTTACCCCATATACAGATTGCAGAATCACATCAGTTACACATCCATTGATTTACATATTGCCATACAAAAGTCACTTTTAAGTAAGAAAAAATGTAAAGAAAAACAATTGCCCCAAGGGTGTGTACCTTATGATGACTCAAAGGGGAAAAGTGGCAATTACCAGAAAATAAAGTTAATTTATCGAAAGTTATGAGGGTGACTTCTCTTTTGATCGGTAGCATTGCTAAATTAAACTAAAATTCAGTTGGTAAAGTTTGCACCAAATAAAAATTCTAATGAAAAATCTCAGTGAACTGAAAATCCCCTTTAAGCAGGAGCTCCAATGTCAATGTTACAATCTCACTTACATATTCAACAGCCGTCTCTCTTCATTACGAATAATAAACTAGCATCTCTTAAACATACAGGTATTGAGTTGTATATGCATAAATTAGCTGCAACTCAAGTAAAGAAGAAAAATCTATTTAAATCTGCATTAATTTTTTATTGGCTTTTCCACCTGTCATAAACAGTTTGTAACCAGATATATATCATCATGCTAAACATCATGTAAAACCTCTCACTCAATAATCCAATTGATATCCAGGTAATATATCCAGGGGCAACAGTTCTCAAATGGGCCATTTTATAACCTAGGCAAAGGTTAATCATCCTTAGCTTCCTAAGTGGGATCTTACCCGAACTCCTGCTGCTCACTGGTGACTTTCGAACAGCATCCTGTTTTATGGTTAGTTAATTATTCTTTACTAACATTAATGTATTCCAGAACTGGGACCATCAAACAATATGCTGAAAGAGATGTCTATTATCTTTTATTGTCATCGAACTTTTTTCACACTTAAAAAAAATTTTGTTTAGAGCATCCCTTTTGAATGCTTAAATTGTATCTGTCCTTTATGAAGTCTTTATTTATCTATGGCTTCCTCTGAATTTCCAAATGAACTGAAATATATAATCTCCTATGACACAGGGAAACCTACTAAATAAATTAAGAAATTAAATTCAAGTAGAAACAGGATTGAAAAAATGAGAATAAAAGAAACTAAAAAATCAAAATAAATAAATAAATATGAGCCTAGAGCGGACTTAGTACCCCACATACCCTTTAGGAACTCCTGCACATTTATTAAGGTCAAACTAAAAATTTCACTCCGAACTCTCTAGCAACAAATACAATCAGGGAAATAGAATCCATCCATTCATTCACTTATCTATCAAATATTTATTTCACATATTAGACAAAAGGCATTTTGTTAGATACTGATTACATAGTGTGGGATAAAAAGGACTTTGATTTTCCCCTTAGAGAACTTACCATCCAGCTCCATAGACAAATTTTAACAGTAAGACATATAGTTATAAATCATGAAAATTCCATAAAGGAAATGAACAGCATTCTAAGAGAGCAAATATTAGGGAAGATCAAGATCAAACTTTAGATGGGAAAAAGTGAAATTGAACCCGAGACCTCCCTGAGTTCCTCCTAATTTCCGATTCCCCTTTCTTTCTTAACAAAGCTTCAATCTGTAAGGAGGCACTGCCCCAATAAAGCGTTGCACCTTCCAGCTCCCCTTGCAGCTGAAGATGCCCACACAACTACGTTCTGGCCAATTTAATGTAAGTTACACTGTGTGACTTACAGACAGTAGCCTGGGCTGGGAGAAGCATCCTCAGTGTCCCCACTCCCTTCTACGAAGGCCTATTAGGGCTCAAGCCCCAACATCACTGGGACCATGAAGTGGGATTCAAGGTGAAAGTCATGTCTGAGGGTGGCAGAGGAAAGACAGGAATCCAGATGACACCACATGAACCCTACACCCCCAGCAGAACAGAGAGACAAATGTCTCTCTTGTTTAGTTTCCATTGTTCTTTGAGTTTCACTGTTGCATGTAGCCAAACATAAAAATCCAACTGCTTGTATAGTGAAGAGACAAAGGGTTGAGAAGGGAGGATGCCAGTCATCAGCCATCAAGTTGGGAAGACCTTGTGTTACTTCAGGGACAGAAAGGTCCGTGTGGAAGAAGTCTAACTGGTGGGGGAGATGGTATAGGATGAGATGAAGAGATAGGCAAGGGCAGGCCCCTCAGATTCCAGCTTAAGATTTTATTTTAAGTGCTGCAAGACGGTTGTTAAGTTAGTGGTTTCCAAACATTTTTGAGGGCCACTGCTATAGTTTGGATATGATATAAGTCCTATCTCCCATGGGTACATGTCTTGAAATTTAATCCCCTTGTAAGAGATTAAGAGGATAGAAACTGAATGTGATTCTGGTGTTTAAAGGTTGGACCTCTGGGAGCTGATTAGGTTTAGATAAGGTCATCAGGGTGGAGCCCCCATGATTGAACTATGGTGGCTTTATAAGAAGAGGGTGGGAGACTAGAAAAGATGCACACATGCATTCACCATATGATGTCCTAGGCCACTATGGGATTCTGCCAACAAGATGGTCATCACCAGTACCATGAAACAAAATAAACCTCCTTATAGTAATGGAAAACAGACTAATACACCTCCTGGATCCTATTTTCCAATAAAATCTTGTGCAGGAAGCAGATTAAAGCAGAGCTGCTCTGAGTAGAATTGGAACTCAAGTCCTCAGAGTCCACTCCCTACCTTCTCTTTGCTCACACTCCCAACCCCATGGCAGCTCCGCAGGCAGCCAGGCAGGCTCTGGGGAATAATGCCTAAAACCTGGAATCATATGATTTAGTCTGTAAGGTAAACCAGGCACTTCAGAGAAACAAGCCTTCCTAGTACTGAGACCAGACAGAAATTTCTCCTGGGGTTCTTCCCAGAGAGAAGTTTGTAATGGCTTGTCAGCCAAAGTTTCATGCCAAACTACAATTCAGGGAAAGCAATAGTAAGGGTGGAGGACAGGCTAGCAGGGAGGGGATGGACAACATAGGACAGTGCACCCAGGCTGGCTTAGTCCTTAAGAGCCCTGGCCAAGCACTGCGCTGTTCACCTACCCAATCTGGCTCCATCCAGCTGCATCTCAGCTGGGTCCAGGCAGCTGCCTAGAGGCCCCCTCTGGTGCTGTCAGCAGGGGCTTCTCATGGGGCAGTCACCTCCCCCTCCAAAGATTTCCATCATGCACTTGTTTGGCCTGCAAATAAATTGGCAACGCAGCTGAATTTAATCTTTTGATTCCCCCTTGAGAACCAATTTCTCCAAGTCATTCCTACGTAGACAAAAAGATTTTGTCTCACTAAACCTGTTTATTGACCAAAACTGTCGCCCCTGCTCTGACCACTGACCTTATCTGAATATTCAAATCTATTACAGATCGCAAGTTCAAATGATTTTGGTGCCCTCTGGAAGCCCTGTTTTCATAGTGAGCTGATTACGAATGACAATATTATAAGGGCTTTAATTGAGATTCTACAAACAATTTGCACCCTGGATTTACAAACCTAATATATTCAGAACTGTGAAAGCTGCTGACGCTATTTTTTCTTTTTTCTTTTTTAGAAGTTGACCATGTGTGTTCATGTTGCTACTTCTAGCCAAAGCACTTCTAGCCTCTTGGCAATCTAAATAATTCTTAACCCTAGTCTGTAAATAGAAAACACTTTTTTGCATTCTGATGCAAAGAACAGTTCTGGGAGCTCAAGATCTACCTTTCCCAAGCCAATCACCTGAAGAGAAAAGTTTGAAAAACCCCACTCTTGTAGCCCAAGGACATGAGTCTGGAATATAGGAGGTATTAATACTCGCGTTTGCACTACCTTAGGCAAGCAGCTTTATCTTGTCCTCCCTGGTTATCGCAAGGAAGAATAAAGTAATTCTACACCCACAAAATTGACGTTTACATAGAATTAATTAATTGATGTCAAAGTTTAAAAAGTCAAAAGGAGTACTTGTAAAGCTTAGCTGTTTTTATTAAATAGACATGTTTTTTAAACAATAGAGATACATCAGACAAAAATGTTAGCAGTATAAAGCCCTAACACTTATGGGATATTACATATGCCAAGCCCTGTGTAAGGGCAGTGGATGCATTCCCACATGGAATCTACATGTGAGGTGAGGGCTCTTACTAACCCCATATCACAGATAAGAACAACTGAGATGTGGAGGAATACATACTTTCTTGAGGTCATGTGGCAGGGAACTAGAACTCACTCACAATCACTATACTCTATAGAATTTTCAGCAGAGATACAAGCAGACTTTATTGAATTTTTCAGCCCCACTCTTAAAAATACCATGAAAGGAGTGGTAGGTGCAGCCATTGCCAACTCTGTCCTCAAATGGGTTAAACTCCTATGTTGATTGGTCCTAAACCAAAACAGCTTTGATTTCCCCATTTGCTCAGTGGGAAAAAACCTTCCTTATGTGTAAAGAATTTGAAAGCCCTTGTCTAAGAAGCAGCAATCAGCGCAAACCTGTTCATTTCATCATTCTTTTTCTAATATGACCTGAAAAGCTAGCTAATGAATAATAAAATATAGTGAGTTATAGAATAATAAAATAATAAAAGCTAGTGAGCTAAAAGAACATGGTTTAAGGGAACCTCTAACCTCACACTCATATGAACACTGGCGGTAGGAAGCAGAATGGATGTCTCTTTTCCCACATAGGCTGCAAGGGACCTGTTGTTCCAACCAGTAGAAAGAAGTTTTGGGTTTCAATTCTCTACTCTGCTAACTCCAAATCAGCTGGCCAAGTCCAACCCTTCTAAAAGAAATGGCCTGTCCAAGCAGTAATATTTCAGAATTGCAAAGTTGAAAACTCACTGCAGGTAATTTATAGCCTAAATTTACTGAATTCCCCTCCAAGACAGCCTATTTAATCAATGTTAACCGGTGAAAATTATGAAGGCTCTTAATTGAGCTCTCCTATGGTGGGCTTTCAAAACAGCAGTGCAAGCACTGCAGAAAATAACAAAATGAATAAACTACACTTTTCTCGAGTTCCATTTTCAAATACGACGTCTGGAATGAAGAGTTTAGATCTCCAGGTGGTGATCTTCATGCATACTACAGTGTTTGTCCTGAATTTCATTGCTTTGAAAAAAAGGCAGGAAAAGTCTTGATTTAGTTGGCATTTAATGTGATTTTTATATAACTTCTGTGATATAATCAGTCGCAATGGGAATCAGTGGGGAAACTTAAAGAGCAGTAAAACCTTCAGCTATTGTTCTTCCTGTGCTCTGATTGGCTTGCTGGGTATACAAAGCTGAAAAATCCCAGTTCACATACACCTACTCTATTTGTAGACACCCGTAATGATTGAGTGCAGTCCAGCACCATCCCCTCTCCCAGCCAGCCAGCCAGTCAGAATGCAGGGAAGACAATAGGTATGTTGGAACAGCAACAAAGAATGTGTTGCTGTAAATCATGTTCCATTTCTGCATAGCTGGGAATGGTAATGCACAAGCTATAGGCAAGTATATTAATGTCTCCTGCTATCCATAAATGAAAAATCATGCACAACAACACACTCCTGATTGTTATTGCAAGATAGCTTTTTTAGTATTAGATTCTTTGCTTTATTTTTAAAAAAACAAAAATGCACATTTTACTATTATTTAAAATCAATGCTTCCCCTTTCATTGGGATCCTTAAGCATTTCTTTCCAGCAGATAAACACATTGTCTTTCCTGCACACTGATTGACTAGTGATGTGTTTAGAACTTGGAGGTATTAAATTCCTGGAGCCCTTAATGATATCAGAAAGAAGTTATCATACAAATGACCAGGGACTTTCCTACATTCAGTCAATTTGAATTCAGAAAATTATTAGAACTGTGTGAAAACATAAAATGAAATACACTAGCAACACATTGCATTTACATGTTTTAAATATGCTTAACCATGCATTTAATTTAGATTTAATGAAACAGTTATTATATGCAACCAAAACATCAGTGTTATTAAAAACAAATTTAAGGAGGATTAACAGCTGTGTTATCTGTCTATTCCTACCTATGCCAGAGTCTTTCATTTTCAATAATGTGTTTTTAATCATTAACTTCTATTTATTAAATGCACAATAATTGTGTGATTCTACTGAGTGAGATTGATTAAGGTTCTCCTTGGAGTTTGGATAAATACTGATTGATCATTTAACCTGTGTGAAATTGGCTCTGGAATCTATGCTGTACCAACTCTTTGCATATTTATTCCATTTTTTAAGATTCATAATCTGTCAGTATGAGGCTAATAGAACCACAATGTGAACTCCAAGCTGTGTATCTATGAGATGAATTTGCCATTACTATTGACAATCGGAAAATATATCAACATTTAGGAAAGGTTAAAATATTGTTTTATTGAGTTTTCTTTTTCTTTCTCTCCATTTTTTCTGTAGGAAGAGTAATTTGAAAAGGCTACAGTGGGGGAAGAAAAGCAATGAAGAACAAATTGCTGTACATGAAGTTTCGTTTCCGAATAGCTAGGGAGATTAATTCACTTGACTGCAACTGGTTCATTACTACCCGAGCTACCCCAAAATGAAATATTACGTATGGTACCGCCTTTGCCCCATAGGTCATAATACTATAGTGATCACAGCAGGGCTGGGTTCGATTATGGAAAATGAGACCCCAGCCAATGCTTTCAAACACCCTCTGCCTGCCAAGGAAGTATCCGGGTGCTGTAATTGTGTTTACCTATTACCATTTCTTTATTTCATTTCTTTGGACTTGGGGGATGCTATAAAAGGAGACAGAGTTTGGGAAGGTTCTGGAAGTGCTTCCCATGAATGCCGTGTTGAGGGAGATCTTTTCCCTACATTCTTGTAGCAAATCATTTTTGCCTTCCTTCCTTCCTTCACCTAAAGTTTATGGCATATTCTCAAAGCCAATGGAATAGGCAGAGAAAGCAAATAAGGCAACAAAAAACCTTCCACCTGAAGCTGGAAGCTTCAACCCTCCAAGAACCATAGGCCTTTGTTGCTTCGCTGGTCTTGGGATGGGATAAGAATAAACTTGTGGGGCGGGAATTCTCTTCTCGTTTTGTTCTCAGTGATTTCTCACCAGCTTCATTTTAAGTCACTGGTTATCCTACCTCCAGCTTGTCATTCATAATGATATTAGCTATTTCCATGAGTTTAATACCTCATGCTTATTAGGCACAGCACTATGTCATTTGACGTCCACAGCAAACTGTAAGGTAGGCATGACAAGACCTGACACTGACATTGCTGGCATGTTGAGCAATTTTTAGGACCAAACACAGATTTCTGGCTTCACATATTTCTATCAAACTTCTGAGTTTTGTGCTATTATCAATGTCATCTTAAAGATGAGGAATAAAATGCCCAGAATCATTCTCTGAATTTCTCAAAATCATATGGTTAGTAAATAGAAGATCCGGGCTTTGGACCCCAGCATTTGGCTCTGAGACTGCAGAGTGACATGTCAGGAGTTGCTATTCCTGTTTAAATGAGGAATAAAGATATGGAAAATTTGGAAAACTTCCCTAAAAATCACACAATGACTTTGACGGCATCTTAGCTGAAATTCAAGGCCAGGCATGCCTGACTCTGAATCCACAGCATTCAGCCCACCAAGCATGCCACCACACTCTCCTATGCTCCTATAGTTCTATTATAGGCATCCACTTGAACTTATCCATTTGTTCATCCATTTCTCCTAACCGCTAGGATTATGTCTTCCCTGTCTCCAGCAAACTGCATGCTAAAGATGCCTGGCTTTTAGTAGTTTCTCAATAAACAATTAGGGAACTGACCTAATGGAGGCCATTCATGACCCCTACAGGCAGATGTAGTGGCTCTCCCTCTATACATACAGTGTTCTCCTGGCTTATCTCTGTTGCTTTGCAATATAGTACATCCCACACTAAACTATAATTATCTGTAAGAGTAATATAATCTTACTCACTAGATTGAGAGTTTCCTTGGGGCAGAAGAAATATTTTATCTTATCTTAGCAGGGGGCCTGGTATATAATAAATATACAGTTGAGACAGAGACTAAGCTGTTTGCTCAAAATCTTTCCTCTTCTTCCTGGACATAGAAGGGTTCTGTGTTCCCCAGCCTCACGTGCAGCTAGGCAGACATCTGATGAGGTTTAACCAGTAGGATTCGAGAAGTAACATGTTATTTCTAGAGCATGGTTTTTAGGAAATGGGCCTTCCCGCTGTATGCTCACTCTTCTCTGTTCTACCAAGAGGATTCAGATAACAACTGTGCCCTCGAGGATAGAGAAGCTAGCTAATGGAAAGATCTGAGTTCCTGAATTACTGACCAGAATTAGACAAGAGCTACCTGCTGATCAGGGACACTAGAACTATGGTATGAATGAGAGGTAAATTTATATTCCATTACACTCGTCATGTATCCCAGATCTATTTGCTGCTACAACCCATATTATCACTACTAACACAGATTTTCATCAATGAAGAGCCTACTGTTTGAGTTGGAAGAGTCCTATATGTGTAGGAGTAAAATCTCTAAATTTCTTTATCCTGTTCCTTTATGAGAACATCATTATTACACCAGAGCCTTTTGGTACCTTCCTAAACTAATGTACAGTACTTTACTCTCTTTGAGAAAATAGTTTTCAGATAAGTGGTTCATGCAATGTAATATACAATACATTGGTGGGAGCCCTAGCTCAGGCCTCCTCACTTCCAAGTAGTAATAAGATAACAAACACTTGCTGGCTGAATGTTCAAAAACAAAACAAAACAAAACCTAAGGGACTTTCACTTTGGAGTCACTGAAATTTGGGGTTTGTTGCCACATTATCATATAACACATATGAATACCCAACAATACAAATAAAGTGCTCACTTATGAAGGTCCAGCAGAAATGGCATGTTCTCCAGGAGTGTTTCCAGATACTTCCACATCATCTCTCTGCCTTTGGGTTTCCTTGGAATGTGCTTGTGTCTCTGTTATAGCTGACGTTTACCACAACCTGTCTCTGGCACACATTAAGTTGTATGTGTGTTTGCTTTTCCTCCTGGAATATAAAATGTTTGTTTGTAAAGCAGGTACATCGTGGTATCTCTAGATGATGTAGTGCCTGACATGTAGTAGCTGATCAAAAATATTTAATGGAACAGATGAATGGAAAGGTCTTCATGAAATGTGGGTGGAATGGAACTGAACAGTGGCATGTCATCCTAATCCTTGAGACAGCATGGTGCAAAGGGCAAGTACTGAAATTGCATCCTACTTTTGGCAGATATGGGAAGGAATAGGCAGGAATTGAATTAGGATAAGTAACAGGAAATAGCCTGCTATCACAGAAAGAGACCAAGCTACAGTCAAGAGACCTGAATACTAGTTCTGATTTGGACACTGATCAGCCTTGAAAATCTACCTTTCTGGTCTTTAATTTTCCACATGCATGAAAAAAAGAATGATAATTTTACTTATAAAATTCTTATAAAGATCCAGAAATATATTTCTTCTTATAAAGATCACACCCATGTGATATAAACATGAGAGAAAAATATCAAGCCTCACCCCAGTCCACCTAGAAAATCAACTAATTGTCTCCCTTACAGAAAGCAAGCCCATGTTCCATCTTCCAGGAAGCCACAGGATGAATCATTAAGTGACCATCCAAGGTCACACTGAACCACCCCAGGAGTTGACTTATGGCAATTCTTGTGTGGTGACTTTAAAGAAAAATGTATATTTTAGTCATAGGTGGACACAATATCTTTATTTTATTTTTATATGATTGAGGATCGAACCCATTGCCTCACACAAGCTAGGCGAGTGCTTTTCCTCTGAGCCACAACCCCAGCCTGTGTGGTGACTTTTGACAGGTACCTGTTTTTCATTAGCAGAAAACAAAATGAAACAAACAAAAAAAATGTTTAATCTTTTAACAGAAACTGTATTAAAATTTGTGTTTATTTTTACTTATTTTATCTGCTGGACAAAATTAATCTCCCTCCTCTCATTTCCCTCAAGGTTTTTCACAATTCAATGTTTTTACCAATCTGTATCTCAAACCATCCTGTGAGCCCCTGGAGGGCTGGGCCCTTGTGTGAGATTTCCATACCGTGCTAAAATAAGAATGTATACAGAACATTCTAGAATAAATCTAATAAATAAATTAACAATTTTAAGTGTTAGAAGAGAAAGGGGGCTTCAATTTCTCATTCAAAAGTGTGCACATATTCAATAGCACCTCATTTATCAAGGATGTTAATTGAGGGGCTGTTGGCCTCATATGTCATATAGTCTGTGCAAAAAACATAAGTAGGTGGCATATTCTAAAATGTATTTCTCCTCATTCTCTTTCATTGAGAAAATCATGCATGATGTATCATTTCCTTTCTTGCTCCAGGTTTTGATGATGAATTTGAGTCACAGAGAATAAAAGAAAAGAATACAGTTTTGGAGTCTGACCTCCTGTACTCAAAATTTGCTCTGTCTTTTATAGGTCTTGTGACCCTGGACATTGATTCTTGACTTTTTTTGAACTTCAGTTTCCTTATCTATAAAACAAGAGTTACATTATCTCCCTTGCAGCATTCCAAAGTTGACAAATAATTTATGAAACTACCTTGCACCTTCTCTCACACATGGTAGGTGCTCAACAAAACGAAGTTGTCACTACTATTACCTCTTTGAGGCAAGACAGGGGTGCCCTCAGAAGACACTTTTGTAGACCTTCTCGCCCTTAAACAAAAACGGCCCTTTATTACTGTACTTGGGGTTCTTATTTCTAGTTTTACAGTTTTTCCATCTGCTCCCCCACTGTCAGACTACCGGATGTCAATTCTAATGGCTGTCAGGAAGAAATGACAGCTGCCTCTTCTTGCTGTCAGACTGCTACCAACTAACTTTCTGCTTCAAATCTGCTTGGAATTATATGTCAAATGGAATAAATAATACTGAGGAGAGCCTGAAGACACCTTCCATGGGGCTGCATGAGTGACATTTGGCGCATGGGCTTTGTTACAGCTGCACGGGGGACTCAGTCTCCTGTTTTTTTTTTTTTGCTCTGTATTTCAGTGGGTGTCTCTGTGTCTGAGGGCCAAGATTGTTAGCTGAATGATGTCCTGACAAGGGAGGCTCTGCTCTGTTTATTTACTGAAAAAGAACCAACCTAGGAAACAAACCTGTGGGTCAGATCAAATAGATTCTGTGCCTTTTTAAAAAAAAGTTATTCCTGTTGTTACTGTTATTTTGAGATTATTTTGCTGAGCTATGCATGCAGTGGAAAGAGCACTAGACTTGGAGTTTGAAGTTCTAAGTTCTATCCTTAGGCCTACTGAATGACTTTGAGAAAATGACTTGCCCTCTCTGGGTCACAGTTCCCTCATCTAAAAACCGAAGGATCCAGCAAGATGATCTGTGAGCGTCTACCTTCTATGAATCCACGTCAAGGTACCCAGACAATTGCTTGGCAATAACAGGAGAATGTCTGGAAACAGACTTGACTTTATGGCTTTGGCCTTCCTGGTTTGCTCTAACTTGAGGATGTCAGTTGATAGCCAAATTCTTAGCACCATTTTCTGGTCCCTTTACTATTTCTTTTTATAATGATTTTGTCCTTAATTTGGACTTATTTCAAGGAGAAAGATGTTAACTATTTTAAAGTGATGGGATGTTTTAATTCGGGCTGGAAAGTCTGTTCCTTGAGAATGGCTTAATTAACATTTCCAGGTTCATAACATTTTCATTTATTCATCTTTTTGTTTTTAAATGGTTTTTTAAGTTTTCCAGAGACGGCGATCTCACGTTCCTAATGGATTATAAGAGAGAGAGCAGGTCTGCAGGGATCTGCATTCTTATTAGCTTTAAGATTCACATTAGGAAAAAAAAAAAGAAGAAGAAGCAGCTTTAAGTGGAATAGGTCCACCGTGCTAATAAAAAAAGAAACAGAACTTTGGTTCCACACAAGATAATTTGGTCAGATTGCTAAGCAAAACGCAGATCCAGTGACCTTGGACTAGGACAGATATTTTTCTTCCCTTAAGCTCATTCTCCACAGGGGGACCATGTCTGACCCTTCAGTAATGGGCATCCTGCCCATAAATCCCCCAGTGCCTTGGCATCGAAGAGCCAGTTCTGTGAAGGGGGACTGTGAGCTTCTGATCAGAATGACGGAAGCTCTAACCCACAGTGGGACAACAGCCTTTGATGAGTCGGGGATGGTTGGTCTTCAGAAATTGGAGTGAGAAGGAAGGGTCCCTAGCACTATGTTCTGCTTGCGGTGGGAGCAGAAATACAAATTAAATACAATCAAATGAGAATTACTGGGCCAGGAGTCAGGAGGCCTGGCCTCCAACCTATGTCATTGATAATCAGCAGTATGTTCTTGGACTAAGAATTTCATATATTTTGTTCTGTTTCCACATCTGCAAAACAGAACCACCAATACCAGCCCATCATACTCTGAAATGATTCTAATAACTGATGTGCTAGATGAACATAAAGGTCTAAATTTCAATATGATCAGCTGACAATGGTACCCCATTTCCTTCCTCCTCTAAAGCCATGATGGTGGTACCTGCTGAGTCCAAATAAAGTACATCTATTAACAACACAATTCTTCATATTGCTTTTTCCATTTTGGAAAAATGGTTTCCATCTGTTTTTTCCCTGGTTTCCAAAAATTCTGTAAGAATGAGAGAGGGACTGAGATATGCCCAGTACTCGTGGGCCTAGGAACTGGTGTCTGTGAAATCCTTTCTCTGAGAGTGACAATCAGCAGCTGGAAGTGTCCCAGGAACATTACTGTGGCATGGTTGCTCCCCCAGGCTCCTGGCAGAAGAGAGCATCATGTGTGGGTATCAGTCCTTAATGACAATTCATCAATGTCTTTACTGTCCAGAAAATGAACTAATTTTTTTTTTTTGTAAAAAGAACAGGGAATGTGTTCAGAGAGTGGGAAAATATTTCTTAAAGTCACAAGCCAAACGTGCAAGAACTCTCGATTATCTACAGGCATTAGATAATTAAAATGCCCATTGTCTATTAGCTTTCATGCTCGATGCATTTTCCTTGTAGGGGAATTCAAGGGTTAAGCCATCCCAACATGCCTCACTCCCAATTTATAAAATGGAAAATCTTCCATAAATCAAAAGTTACAAACAGACTTTGTAATGTCATAACTCTTGCGACGGCTCTCACCTTGATTGATTCCTATACATACATTCCAGCTGATTACCATAATGTGCTCTTGTGGGACAATTGGCACCGGATGGGGAGAAAGAAGCAGGCAGGGAAGTAAATAACAAATGGACCTGGCTCCTCCTCATCGAGAGTGATTTCACTCCAATGTTCCATCATATCAACTGGGAAAGAGAGTCGTAGGGTTTAGGCAATCAATTACAGATATGTGTAGAGGCAGACACAATCATTTCACTGATTGTCACTGGTCTCAAGCACTGACACCGAAAAGTGATCCGTCACTCGATTTTCTCTGACACCCTGAGAAAGATGGCAGACACTTGTAGACTAACAGGCCCCTGGATTGGTTAGCTTATAAGATTGAAAAATCACTGTGTTTCAAACTTATCCAAACTTCTAAATACCTCTGTTGCTAAGATTTTCTGGCAAACACTTAGAACGATTACCAATAGGCTAATGACGTCATTCCAGAACACAATGGACTATCTCTTGTCACTGCAACTGATGGCGTCACAGTACCCTGCCGAGGAGTTGGGAAGGTGAAGGAGTAGAAAGGAAATAGGTATATCACTCCAACACGGGGACCATGGCAGACAATACCTTAGATGGGATGTGCCCCACCTCCTGGGACAATTGGTAGGAGGACCACCTGGGTGCAAATAAGCCCCTGCCTCTACTACCAGCCGAGTTTCCAGAGTCCTGGCCCATCAGGTTTGCCGGCACTGGTGGCCTAGACCTAGTCCCCTCCCATTACAAATGATTCTCTTGAGTCTGCCAGCTTTTGCCTGGTGAAGTTCTATGCTTCACTGTGATGGCAACTTTCTTTCCATAAAAAAAAATCAGTTTATGAAAATGAAAAGGTATACAGCCTTAATATGTCCTTCAAAATGAAAACAGTTTCATGAAGAGCCATGAGTTGCCTAAGGATGGAGCTCAGTGGTAGACCACTTGTCTAGCATGCATAAGGCTCTGAGTTCAATCCCTAGCATTGAAAAATAAAACACATGGGTTAAAAAAGTTAAAAAAAAATACAGAAAGTACAGTTGGACCTTTGTATCCATGGGTTCCTTATCTGTGAATTCAACCAAACTGAGTTTGAAAATATTTGGGAGAAAAAATTACATCTCGACTACATATATGCAGACTTTTTTCCTTGTCATTATTCCATAAACAACAGAGTATATCAAGTACTTACATAACATTTACATTGTTTGAGATATTATAAATCATCTAGAGATGATTTAAAGTATACAGGGAGATGTGCATGGGTTATACGTAACTACTATACCATTTCATAGAAGGGAGTTGAACAGCTGTGGATTTGAGTATTCTCAGAGGGTCCTGGAGCCAATCCCCCTTCAGACTAAGGGGATGACTATTTATTCTTTCATTATCTATTCTTGCACCTACCTACTGGGCTCCTACCTAAGGTCCAACTATGGGATACATCCTGTGTTCCAGCTGCAGCCTGAACCAGTATTTCTGCAGGCTTCTTGCTGTAGAGAGGAAAAAGTCAGCTGAGGCTCTTCACAAAAGTCCAAAATGCAAAATCCTCCAGAAAGAGCCTGAAGATGCCATCAGCACTTTGGCTGACAGTGGCTGGGCAGGCCCAGTTCTGCCATTTCTTCTGGCACTCGCAGCTTTACCAGCCACCCTAGCACTATCTCTTCCATCAGCATATTTTCTCTTGGCACTGGAGGATCTAAAATGAACCCGGCCCAGTCCCAGACTTCTCCGTGTAAATCATCGAGAAATATGACGACCTTCTGCAGAAATGATGTTCTGCATTTCAAAGTTCATCCACTTCCAAACTAAATCAGTGGCGGCAGTCCAGTGTTCTGCTGGGTTCTTCAATCCGCTTGACCCCAAGCCCTCTTAAATCCTTTTGCTCACACTGGCAGCCCCCTTGTAAACTGCCTTTAGCAGCTAGGGAAGCCCCCCCACCCCCACCCCACTGACTATTCACATTGGTCCACTTTCCACTTTTAAACAAGCCAGAGAGCAGGTACTGGGAAATGATTAAAATTAGTTACTGATGTCCTTAAAGGGCTCCATACATCTAACAATTTTCAAGTCTGATACTTCATTTTAACCCCAAGGAAAAAGCCCCCGGATTTAAGCCATTCACCCTAAGGACAGAGGAACAGAGATCATAAGGGATTCACACTCAAGGTCACATAGCCTGCCAACAGCACTCTGGAATGTATGTGTGGTTCACACTGTGCTAATCCTGCCTCCTGGAAACCAGTTAATATCAGTAATGACAACAATGGTCCTGACCTACTGGGCACCAGGCACCGGGCCAAGCCCTTCATCCACATCACCATATTTGACACTCTCAACCCTCTTTGAGTTCCTCCTACTAAACTCATAAAATCCGATGGACCTCTCTGCATACTGTACAGCTGCAGCCTGATGACCTCGGGGAAGATTCTGGACTGCCAGTGGATTGCCCTTGGAGTTGGAAAACTTATGTCAAAGTCTGAGCATCACCAAAGAATTCAGAGTAGCTGCAGAAAGCCCTAGAAGAAAATCTTTAACTGAGTACAAAACTCTCATAAAATGCTATGGGCCTGGAAAATGATTTCATAAGTTATTTTGATGGCAAAAATGTATGAAACAGAATTGACTAATTCATAAATAACTCCAGAATCTCATCTATTATTTCTCACATCATAACTTACAATGGAATAATTGTTTCTAATTCTGCTGAGTATTTTCTCATGCTTTTTTGGTCCCCTTATTAAATCTTATTAGCTGGGCAACTCCTAAGACATTTGTAGCTTTCTCCTGTGATGAGGAGAACAAATATTAATAGCAATTTGTTTTTAGTACAACGCAGCATTAATTTCACCACTGGGACCTTTTTTTTTTTTCTCTCTTTCTCTTCTAATTTCTCATCTCAGGAGAAATTGACTGAAACTCTCCAAAGAAAGTCTCAGAGAAAACAACAACAACAAAAGAAAACCCAGTGTCCTGTGATCTTATACAAATCTGAACTTACATTTTATTTACTAAGTATATTACTGCAAACCAATATGAACCATAACTCCATTTAGATAATAATAATCAAATTATCCAACCTGGGATAGCATGTTTTATAGATTTTGGTCTAAATTTAATATAAAAATGCAGTAGTCCTTGTTTGGAAGAGTTTATTAAGGGTTAGCAAAGAGAAAGCTTTTTCAATAGTCTATAACTCTCTAATGGCCTTTTTCAAATAAAATGGGAAAGAATTTGAAAAGAAACCTATATCAGTGAGCTGCAATTGTAACATTACAGTACAGGTCTATAAATCTTGACATGCTCAGAAGATTGCCTAAACCAGCAATACAATCTGTCCAAACCTCATTGTCTCCACGACCAGCCAGCCTCATTTTAAGAAATGTATGTGGTCTTCAACCTAATTTTATCACCTTCATTTGTAAACTAGTCAATCAATCAAAGCATCCTGGGAGTCTAAATAGAAAAAGGAGTGCATTTTCATGCATTCCGGGCGACACAGTCAAAAATTAATCTCCACTTGATCAGACATTTCTTGCCCTCATCTCAATAGACCATCATTAGGGTCAGCAATGTATATTAAAAATAGAGTTACCGCAAACAGTTCACCAGCTGCAGTGTGCAGGCTGCCTACGCTTTCCTCAGCAACCTTCCTACTCTGTGTGAGCCTGAATGTGTTCACTAGATTCGTCTGAAAGGAAACAGACTGGAAATAAAGGAAGGGCTTTCTGCAGCTACTCTGAATTCTTTGGTGATGCTCAGACTTTGACATAAGTTTTCCAGGAAGGAAAATGCCGGCGGCCCTCAGGAAACACGTATTGCTTCCTAAACGCCTGGACCCACGAAGAGGTCCAAGGGAGGTGGTTACAGAGAAGACATTTCCCAAATATACGTTCTTAAGGATCAGGCCCAGGAATTCCTACACCCTGGAGGTGAAGGCTGGAGCTCACCCCAGGGCAGGATTGACCAATTCAGGGAGGAAAGGCTCCAGAACACGAATACTGCATAGTTGTTTCTCTCCTCCTCCCCAACCCGCCATCTTGCAGGACCTCTGCTCTTCAGGCAAATGCCTTTGTTTGGGCTGAGACCTCAAAGGTGGTTCATTACCAGTGAATTCCACATGGTGCCTCCTTATCTCTGGGTCCTTAGGAAGAAGGGTCACATTTCTCTCTCAGTACATATACATCGCAGGAAGGAAGTGGGTTGATGGCAGTTTCATTTTTTGGCCATTAAGCTGGGAGTCATCCTGGCATCTCTCTTGGTCTCACATCCATGTTCAAAGCAGCAGGCCATCCATTTGGCTTTACCTTCAAAATAGAACCAGAACCTGGCCACTTCGTTGTTACCGTGCTGTTGGAGCTATCATCATCCCGCGTTTACGCGGAAATAAATAGCCCCTGCTGGGTCTTCCAGAGTCTACCCTTCCTCCTCATCTCTACCCCAAAACCAAGAATCACACTTTTAAAGTGTAAATCAGATTATTCTACTGTTCTGCTCAAACTCTCGAGCAGCACCCATTTCACTCAGAGGAGTAGCCAATGTCCTTCAAACTGGCCACTTAAAGCTAAGAAAGTGATACTTGTTGCTTTATGATACTCACTCCAGGCCCAAGATTTCCCCCCCTGGTGAGCCTGACAAAGTCCCATTCCTACACCATTGATAAAATGGCTGAGTTTAATAATCAAAGCACTTATTGAGCTTTTCCTCTGGGGTGGTTGAATAGGTTACCGTCTTTATCCCCTGCTACCAACCTCTTTATGAACGGGAGGCACTTGGGACTCATTGAAAGGATATTCTGCAAGTGCAGATATGACAGGTATAAGTTTCTACTCACATAGGCAATAAAGGAACTGGTGGAATTGAGACAGTGAGGGACCACCATGCTGGGACAAAGGGGGGGGGGCAATGAAATAAACCCCTGGGCTCAATAAAGTATTCTCCTTTGTAGCATGGTGACTTGCTTCTCCACCTTTCTGGTCTTTTCCCAGACCCATCATGAGACCCTGATAAAACCACAGAAGCAGATTGTTTGCATAAGATGAAATTGTTACTGGGGACAATCTAAATAAATCCTCTAGCCTTGCTTTTTAGTCAACTTAAAAATCACTAACGTTGGAGGTCACACAACTGGACAACTAGTTCTCACTGGTTTCACTGTGGGCAACACCTCTGGCATGTGGGTTATGATGACAAGGGTTGCCTAGGTACTTTTCAGAGACTTGAAGAGCACTTGTACTGAAAACAGTGACCCTTCACTTGGACCTGCAGACGTCTGATGGGTGACTGGAATAGAAATTTTCATTGTCCTCTCTGGGTCTGCCCAGTGACGTTGGCCGCCTGCACACTCTTCCTGCACCGCTTCCTACTCTTCCTGGAGAGGACACTCTCACCCAGTGGCCACTACACTATAGGCCTATGTCGGCCTAGACACCAGCCTGGAGTTTCCTGTCAATCTCTAGCTCCACAGCCATCCATTCTGTAAACATCAGGAAAGTTTTGATGGCTGTCTATAGGTAATGTCCAACTCCCACGCATTCACTTATTCCCTGCTTCATTTACTTGACAGACATTTGTGGAACATTCTCTATGTGCCGAAAGCTGAGCTAGGTTCTGGAGATTGGGGATGAATATGATGAAGTCCCAGCCTTCAGGAAGGTGCTGGGTGAAAGCCAGTCTCCCTAACTGTGTTGTGTGCTCCTCTGGTGCTGGCGAGGTGATTTAGGTAGCCCAGGAATAGACTGTTTTTACTTAAATAGTTATATCTTTTAATGTGTATTAGAAAAAAATATATTATTAGTCCTTCACATTCATGATTCCTGGAATATTATTGTTTAGGGCTATGTGAACAAAAAATGAGCTAAATCAAAGAAAAAGATTTAAAAATAACATATATAGCAATATGGCAGAAATTGTATGAGATATGCTAATGTCAAGTTAAATATGTGAGCATCCAGAATACGAAGTGGTACGCCAGACCATGGACTGTACACAGAGTGAACAAGTCCAGTGTTAGGGAGGGGTGAGATGAAGGGTAGTCAGTTTGTTAGGGAGGGAGCAGAGGAAGGAGGGGGCAAGTGGAGACGGTGAGTCCAGGTAGACCTTGAACTAGACTTTGAAAAAAAAAAGTATGATTTTTCCGTAGAAAAGAGAAAAACAACTCCAGCTGAATAGGTGGTTAGATTGCAGCTCTAAGACAAAAGTCCATCAACTGATAAAGATATTTGAACCCAGGATTGCCCCATTCTCAAGTACTGTTGAGTAGTCAGTGGTTTTGAGTTGGAAGGAATACATGTTAGGTGTTCACTCCACTGTTCATTAGCTTTGAAACTTCCTTGGGCCTGAAGCAGAAATAATCATAATACCTCTTCCTAGGTGTGTGTGTGTGTGTGTGTGTGTGTGTGTTTTCGTGTGCACATGTGCAATACATGTGATGATATATCTAAGTGTTACTAGCATTGTGCAGCACATAGTAAGTGCTTAACAAATGTCAGATCATTCTTCCTAATATTAGATTCTTATGTATTCCACTGTATCCCATCACCTCCAGGGTGAATTATCTTGTTTGCCTTTGGTACATTGAAATGCCTGGCACATAAGTATTTGCTGACTTGTTGAATGAATAAGCAAATGAATGAATAAGTACATTTCTACTTAAACACTAAATCAACTGCATGATGCCAACATCCCCTTTTATTTTGTAAAATTCAGGCATAAAATCTGAAAGTAAAAAAATAGAAGCATTTTAAACCTTTATATTGTGATAATCTGTGCGGATGATTTCAAAGGTCATCAGTTTTTTTCTAAGAAACTAAAAGCTCTCTGTGGCAAAACTGTACAAACAGTAAGCAGATCAATGGTTGCCACTGGTTCTGGAGTGGATGGGAGCTGGGGTAGATAGGAGAAATGTAATGGTAGGTAGAGGACATTACACATTTGTCAAAACCCTTAGCACTGGATAACCCACAGACTGAACCCTAATGTAAGCTATGGATTTTAGTTAATAGTAATGTATTGATATAGGTTCATCCCTTGTAACAAATGGACCACACTAATGGAAACTGCTAATAGAAAAAAATAACAACAAAGCTTCATACATACACAAGGGGAGGTATCTGTGAATTCTGCACTTTTTCATGCAATTTTCTGCTTTAAAGCATAAATTCCAGTAAACACACACACACACACACACATCAAACAAATAAGGAAACAAATTTTAGGGATCAAAAGAGATTGTACTGAGAGATAATACTTTGATTCTACCTTCTTATAGCAGGGGCTGGCTCACAAAGAGGAGACTTTGCCCCACTTGTGGTCTGTAACAGAAGCTTGCTCATGAAATAACAGAGGCAGCAAAAAGACATGTGCACATGCCTGAGAGATGAGTCAAGAGGCCTGTGCTCAGTGCTTTGGAGAAGTTTTTCAAGGACAAGCCACCATTATGTGACGATTACATTTGTCATTGTGCCAAGATGGGCAAGACCGAGTTAGTGACGGGGCCTTTCCTACAGGAAGATGTGCACTGCTGGGATTGGAGCTCCATTACTCAGGGGCTTGGATCAGAGCCTCTACCTGAAGGCTCAGGAATGGAGGCTCCTTGAAGGTAGGGAGTGGATTGAAGGTATCAGATGAGTTTGAAGCCCTCAATTGATTTGGATTCTCATGCATTATCAAGTAGCCAGGATGGGCATCGGTGCCTACAGTATTGACCATTCCTGCCTCTTCGGCTCCTCATTACAGTCTTTCCTCTCCTCTTGTTAGGGGTACACTTAGCTGTACCTATTTATATACACCTCGATTTCTCCCTCCACTCTCATTCATTCACACATTTATCCTTTATTTTTGTGCTTTTTTTTAATTAAGGCATCCCTCTCTGTAACAAAACACACATATCTTAATTGCACCCTTTGGTCAGTTTCAACAACGGCATGTACTTATATAACACACACCCCTAAGAAGACACAGATTGTTCCATCACCACAGCAAGTTCTCTTGTGCCCCTGACCCAGTTCCTTCCACCCTAGAAGCAACCACAATTCTGATTTCTCTCACCATACATTAGTTTTGCCTTCTCAACTTTGTGTGCCCACCAGGAAAACTCTTTATTCATCCTTTACAACCCAGTCAGATATTACCACCAGAATTTATCACTTTCCTCTCTGGGCTTCCTCAGCAATTTGAATATTTTTCTTATGTGTCTCTCTCCCCCATTAGACCATGCACTTGTGAAGAATCATATCACCATATCTTATTCATCTTTTTTAACTAGTGCCTCTAGTACAGTAGATATTCAATACATGTTCTTTGAATGAGTGAATGAACAATATTTTCCAGAAGACCATCTTTCTTTGTCTTCGTCTTGTTTAAATCTCTAATCCATTCAGTGTTTGTTTTTATTTTTATTTTTTGTTTTGTTTTGTTCTTGAATTTTGTATTATAAAACCAATACAAGTTCACTAGAAGGGTGTAATGTAAACAGTAAAAGAAGAATATCCCTAGAATAGTCTCTAGAATAGCCCTAGAATAATCATCAGTTCTTTGTGTAAACCATCCCTTCCAGGGATGAATATGTATTTGATTTTTTTTACACAGGTGTTTTTATGTTCTGCATAGCTTCCTGAAATTTCCTTTTAAACATAGATAATAGATATATTTAATATTATATAATAACAGAAAATATATTAGATAATATTTAAAACTAACACATAGTATCTACTAAGCATTTTATATTATTAACTTGTTTTTTGTCCTTATAATAGTCCTTTGAGGCAGGCATCATTATTATAGTTTTGATTTTTAACTATTTGTAATAATGATATTTATTATTTACCATTAAAGTTTATTGTTTTATAGATGAGGAAACTGAGACACATTGACTAACTTGCTCATGGTCACACTTTTGGAAATTAATTCATATTTCTACATTGATGCCTATGATTTTTTCAATTTTTTTAGTTGTAGGTGGACATAATATCTTTATTTAATTTATTTATTTATATGCAGTGATAAGGATTGAACCCAGTACCTTACATGTGCCAGGCAATGGATCTACCAACGGGCTGGGGTTGTGGCTCAGAGGCAGAGTGCTCGCCTACCATGCATGAGGCACCGGGTTCGATCCTCAGCACCACATAAGAATGAAGTAAAGATATTGTGTCCACCTAAAACTAAAAAATAAATATTTAAAAAACCCCAGCTCTACGACTGAGCTACAACCCCAGCCCTTATTATTATTATAAGCTAAGGATTAAATTCAGGATCTCATACATGCCAGGCAAGTGCTCAGCCATGGAGATACACAAACACACACACACACATACACACACACACATACACATACATATGCTGTTATATATAACAGTATATATATAACATATGTATATGTTATATATATGTATATGTGTGTGTGTGTATACACACACACACACTCACACTGTTGTCTTCTTATAGTACTATATTCACCCCGGAATAGAAGTAGGTCAAAATGTATGCAGTTGACATCTTGACAATAATAGCTAAATTCCTAGCTGAAGAGATTGCAATGAATCACCTACATACACATTGCACAGAAATGCCTGTTTCCCTATATACCAATATGATTAAACTTTAAAAGTTTTACCTCTGATAAGTATGGAGGTATATCCTTGTTGTTTTGATCTGCATTTTATAAAACAGGAATGAGGTTTAGTATCTTTTCCGTGTATTTATGGATCATTTATAATTTTTTCCGGTTTCTATTTCTCTCCTTTTTTCACTGCATTTTTGGTTGTCCTCTTGATTTATACAAGATGCAAATATTTTCCCCCAGGTTCTCACTGTTTGTGGTGTTTCTTGTGAGACAAAGTCTTAATCAATCCTTCAATTCTTTCTTTCAAGGTTTTTGAACTTGGCTTCTTTTGAAAATTCCTTCATGAACTTCTAGCCCCTTTTGATTTTCCTCACCTCTTTAGCCAGAGAACTTCTGACGTTGATTCCATCTAACTTTTCCCAATAAGTCTATGTTGTAACTGAAACCAGCAACCAAGGGAAATTAATCATTTAGAAACAGGGCCAGGGGGCTTCACATTCCATAGGATGATAACTATTTGCTGGGTTTGATACCAGTTCAGTGGGTGCTCCACGTTAATGGATAAATCCCTTCCCCTGGCAGATGGCATCAGGGCAGAAACTTTTGTACTATGGGACAAGCTAAGGGAGTACATCAATAACACTATTTTTGAGTCCCAACTTCTTCTGAGTTAGAACATGTGGATGGTTTAAGCAGGTGCAGCCATGTTAATACACTGGCAGGACGTGATTGATGTTGCCCGTGTCAACTCCAGGCAGCAAGCAAGATGAATAAAAACATTTCATCAGGGCACCTAGGGACAATCAGGATCCCCAGGCCCTCAGAAAGGTTTTCACAGAACCAAACTCCAGAAATTTTGATGTAGCAGACCCCATACTTCGCAGAGGAGGCGGTACACGCCGAAATTTAAATATGGATAAGAACCTCTATTTTTCAACTCTCATCAAAATAATTCCACACTTTAATAAAGCCCCACAGTCCTGTTTCTAATAATTCAGTTTCATGTAAGACATTGTCCTACCTAAGGGACAAAGGCAAAGGACATCTCTGGGACTTGTGCCTGTGTCTCCTTCTCAGGGACTTGTTTTCTTAGGGGTTCGGGGTGGGCCCTTCCTTCTAGTCTCTCTCCCCCTCAGGAGAGAGGTGGTGTGCAAAGTGAGAACACCATGAGCATGTTACCATGGCCCACTCTGTGCAGAAGCCTGTTCCTTTCCTGTCCTCCCACCCCCACCCTTCCACACGGGTCAATCTAGAGAGAAAAGAATGGGGGAAAAGAGGGGGCGTTTATAAAAGAAATGTTGCTATAACCATCCGGAATCATTCAAGGAAACCAAAAAGCAGTTTCTCCACATTATTAAAAAATGCAAAAGTAATACAAAACTTTGGGAAGAACAGGAGTGGGAAGGCCCCAAGAGAAGGGCTATCCATCCACTCAACAGGACACCACCTGTTTATTAACCTACCTTGAGTTTCTTTAGCAAAATACTAATGTAAAACATAAAGGATGTAAGCTCAATATAGCACTGACTCAATTAAAGGGAAACTAAATATAATCTGCTAGCTGTATCCAAGGGTTCTGGATCTGTGGATTCAACCAACTGTGGATTCAAATATCTGGGGGATATTTCATATGCAGACTTTTTTTCCTCTAACTATTCTTTGAACAATACACCCATTTGCATAGCACTTGCAATGTATAAGGAAATAAGTAATCCAGAGATTATTTAAGGTATACAGGAGGATATGTGTAGATATATAAAATACTACACCATTTCATATAAGGGAATCAACCATCTGAGGATTTAGTGTCCTTGGGGGAAGGGGTTCTCACAATCAATCCCCTTCAGACACCAAGTGACAATTATATTTTCCAAAGTTTCAAACTGAAGATTTTTGTGAATAACTCTATTAGACTGAAAAGGGAATGTGTAAGAGTTTAGTTTAGAAAAAATATTCAACATTGCAAAAAATAGCTTTTTAAACTAAAGCTTCCAGTTCAAGAAACAGAAACATTTGACCCACATACACCAGACCCATTTGGCAAATATCTCTAATCGATGGTATTAAGCTTAAAAATAAAAAACATATTTTATCATATGCAACTTAAAAAGTAATCATATAATTAATAGGTGAAAAACAGGGAGAAAGATTGCTGGAGATTAAGATTAAGCCCTGCAGAAGCGAATGTTCTAACTAGAAATTGGTTTAATTAATAGCACATTTTACATAATGATTACAGTGTAATTGCGCTGACTAGCAGAGTGTCATTAAATATATCCATGCTCCTTTACAACACCCTAAGGCTAAAAATAATGAGTTACATTGAAAATCACTGTGCAACAGGTTCATAAATAACATTTAAGCCTATACAAGGCGAATACTTATAAATAATAAATATTTGCCTTTTGTAATTGAAGAAAAAATGACAGCCTTCTTTTTCTACTACCTTGTAGATTGCCATGTTATAATGCTGAAAAGATTTTTCCCCTTGCTTTCTCTAGAAGGTGCTGAATAATTTATTCAAATGCTAATATTCCACGTAGTCTGGCTTTGAGGAACAAATATTCCTACATAAAGAATAAATGCCAAGATGCTTATTACCTCTCTTGCTTTACTCTACACCATGCATCCCCCCAAAACCACCACCGTCTATTACACCTGTCAAATGAAGTTAGTGGCCAAATTTTCTTGCAGAGAAGCAGCATTTTTCTTTAGTTAAAAATTACGCCTTTTCCCAAAATGTTCATCGTGCTCAGGGTTGTTATGGAGTTGCAGCTGCTCCCTGACTTCAGAGAGGAAGTGAAGGGCGCCTGGTAACTTCTTAATCCTCCACTCTCCCTGCTCCCCAGTGACCTCTGATAGCAATGGTGGGGTTGCTCATCTGGTGGCTCTCGCTGGCTCTGTAGCTTGGGCTCAAGTCTGTGAAAGGCCTCATCACCTCATTTCCAAAATGGAATCAGTTCCTCCAGTGCTCAAGAAATAGCAGAGGCAGAGCTCCCTGGCCAGGTAGGCTGCTGCCGGCTTCTCTCCGGAGACTGTGCAAAGAGGGTGTCTCCAAGCCATAAGGAGGATAGGATCTGTTGGGGGAGTAACCCGAGGCAGGAAGGGGACAGAGGTGTGTCTTCTTCTCCCAGAGTCCAAACTTTCTCACGGTGAGTGGGAAGCAGGCCATACAGGATAACTCTGGAAACTCCAGAGTTCTCAGTGCAGGGAGCCCTTCAGGGAAGAAGTCACCTGGGCATTTCCTTCACAGCTCTTTCTTTGGGCACAGGCTGAAGTGTGGCTTACAGAGGAAGATAAATCTTTAGCATTAATGAGACAGAACTCAGTTCAAGAAGTAGGTCTGGGGCTGGGGTTGAGCTCGGAGGTACAGCCCTTAGCCCAGATGTGTGAGACCCTGGGTTCAATCCCAAGCACCACCTGAAAAACAAAATGTCAACCAAAAGAGCAAGGTCTGTCAACTATTCTCTGTGTGATGTTGGGCAAGTCACTTGGCCTTTCTGAGCCTCAATTTTATAATCTGTAAAGTGGGAAGATAGTCACCTCTCTCCCTAAGATTGTTGTGAGAATTAAATGAAAAAATTAAGTGTACAAACTCTTAGCATCGTATCTCTCAATTAGTAATAACTGAATACACGGCAGCTATTTGTCTCATGATTAGAGGTATTTCTTCACCTCATATTAGGCCAAAATGCATCTGCTTGTCGTTACCATCCATAGTCTCCAGTTCCTTAAGAGTGACAAAGGAGAGGAGTTCCTGTTACTCACTTCCACCCACTTGCAGATTCAGGGCAATCCGAGGGACCATTTTGCAACACACCTCTTTTCTCTCCACTAATTTAAAATTGTATTTTTCTGGACATGATAGTGCATCCTGTAATCCCAGCAGCTTGGGAGGCTGGTGCAGGAGGACCACAAGTTCAAAGCCAGTCTCAGCAACTTAGCAAGGCCCTAAGCAACCTAGTGAGACCCTGTTTTAAAATTAAAAAAAAAATAAAAAGGGATGGGGATGTGGCTCAGTGGTTAAGCATCCCTAGGTTCAATCCCTAGTACCAGAAAAAAAAAATCAAATAAAATGTGGATTTGTCCTATGGCTCTTAGGGAGCCTAAGGCCTAGAATCCTAACTATGTTGCTAGGCCTCTGCCACCCCAGCCTCACCTCGGCCACTCAAGCCCTCTGGGTTTGTGTGCCATGGGCCCAGGCTTCTCTGCACAGACAGGCCACCTTCCCTCTGGCCCAGGGCCTTTGCACATGCTTTTATCTGGAATCATCTTCTTGCCAGCTTTTGCTAATTAGTTCTTCAGACGTCAGCTCAAACAGGCTTTCCCAGAAAGTTCTGCACAGACTTCCCAAACTAGACCAGGTCTCTGCCTCTCACAGCTCCCTTACTGCTCCTTCACAGGCATTATTCTCACTCGAAGTGCTATATTTTTATCATTATTGAATAAATTACTTCTATTAGTAAACTGTACCTTCTATGAGGGCAGCAACCATGTCATTTGGGGTCATCATGGATTTTGCCCAGTACGCTACACCATGTCGTTTAGCAGGTGTTTGGAGTGAAGGAAGGAAGGAAGGAAGGAAGGAGAGTCCTGCACAGATTCATGCCTTCTTTCTTTGCAATTTATCACAGGACTGATGATCACCACATGGACTCTGTCGTGCTTACATCCCTGGGAGCCGAATGCAGGGAGACGATCGTCTGCTAGGATCTGAGACTCTGTCCTATTACTATGCCCAAATCAGCATCAGCATGCACACCTGGTTTCGTTTTTGTTTGTTTGTTTTTGTTTGTTTTAGTAACATAGACATAGCAAAGAAAATTTGGAAAACCTAGAAGATAAAAGTGTAAATAAAACAAGCCTTCGTCACTTAGTCACAAGAGTGCAAAGAACACTCTTAACAACTTGCAATAATTTCCATATTTCCTTCTGTAGGTATTTTTAGGACTTGAGAAAGGGTTATGTAGTGTGAATATCCCTATAAGGTCATATATATCCTGCCTTTTCAATGATATCAGATCATGAAAATATTTATTTATTTTTATGTATGCTTTACAAATATCAATTATTGGTTAGAAATGCTTTCTACTGCTACTTATACTAAGGTTTATGGAGTTTAAACAAATAAGAGTTTTGGTTTTTTTTTTTCCTTTCAATACAGGAATTCTGAAAGTAGATAGTTGCTGATGTTGCTTCAAATAGCTTTTTATTCCTGGTTGCAATATAACTGCTGTAGCTCCTGTTATCACATTTATAGTCAACAGGATGAAGAGGGAAAGGAAATGCCATTTCTACCTTTCCTTTAATCAAGAAAAACCAAGGCGCTCCTAGTGCCCTCTGCAGACTTTTACTTATGAATCCTTGACTGCACTATCTATAACCAACACGAAGACCAAAGGTACTTCACTTTTTCAATCTACAGAGTGGAGACAGGCAAAGGAAATTAAATGCCCTTTCCATATCCTATTAGATTAATTCTACTTCATTTGAGTCTCAGCTCTTTAAACAAAAAATAAATCTTGGTAATTTTCTCCCCAAAGGACTCTTTCCCCCTTTTGCTTGAAAACCAACCATACCAACAAGCACTGGTTCTGAAGCAGGGAGTTAGTAGAGACACTTTTGGATGTCAGGATGTTTAGGGGTAGGCCATTGCCTTTGATGGACAGGGACAAGGCTGGTGACAATCATGGGAAAGCCTTCATCAGAATCTGAGGAAGGAGGGAGAGAATGAAGGAGGGTGGGAGGGAGGAGGAGAAAAGAGGAGAGGGTAGGAGACAGAAAAAGAAACACCGTCTCATTAAACATATGAAACAGCAGAAGACAGACAACACTTCTCCATGACAGGATACTGTCTTCTTCCTAACCCACAATTTATATCACATCTCATATATAGATAAGATTTTTTAAACTGCCCACCCAGAGAAGCACTTAAGAAAAGACATGGGTGTAGATCTTTACTCTTTCTAGCTTTCAGAGGGCTCTTCCTGGAGCTTGGGACCTGACATTGTTTGCAAATTGTTCTTCTCTGGAGGAGATCAGGAAAAATAGGCCCAAGCCCAGTCCTGCTTGGTGTTTAATGATGATAGGCAGAGGCGGGAAAGCACAGATCAGCTTTTTCCTCTCGGCAGAGCCAGGGCCATTAGGAGAAGGGAATTTAATGTCTGATTTGCCCATTCTCCATTCCTCATGGAGGCTTCGGTCCCAAATTGCTAAACCTCCATTCAACAGTTAAATTAAACATAACTAACTTTGTTGATATTATTTCACAGCCGAATAACTTGATATTCATACTCTTTGTGTGTTCAATAAGTACGGAGCTCAGACACATTTTTAAGTCTCAGCTGGCGATGAATTCTGCTGAGCTAAACTTGTGTTTCACAGGATTCCGCTCAG
The DNA here is from genome assembly GCF_021218885.2 of Marmota monax. NCBI lineage: Eukaryota > Metazoa > Chordata > Mammalia > Rodentia > Sciuridae > Marmota > Marmota monax. Next base: position 11,446,419 of record NW_026692907.1, on the reverse strand, counting down.
CTGAGACGGGGTACACTATTGCACTGTAAAAATAAGCTTCAAGCCATAATTTTGATGGGCCCCTCACAGCCAGGAAGCATCTCTCTTCTCCTCCTCCCTCTCCTTAAAGCAACTCCTGTTTGCACATCCCACTGAAGGGAATCTGTGCAGACAACCATTCACCATGAGTGCCTGCGAGGTCAAAGAGCACTGGGCTGGCTGGGCACAGTGGAGCATGCCTGTAATCCCAGTAGCTCAGGAGGCTGAGACAGGAGGATCAAGAGTTCAAAAGCAGCCTCAGCAATAGGGACGCGCTAAGCAACTCAGCGAGACCCTTTCTCTAAATAAAATACAAAATAGGGCTGGGGATGTGGCTCAATGACTGAGTGCTTCTGAGTTTGTTCAATCCCTGGTACCAAAAGAAAAAGCACTGGACTGGAACTCCAAAGGCCTCTTTGTATTTGACTACATTCTACCTCTTCACAGCCTTGCAATGCTAAGCAAGTCACTCAATTTCCAGTCCTTAAAGTCCATGTCTGTGAGATATGGAGATGGAAACCCTGTCCCCAGGACCAACTGAAAGTTCAAGTTGAAAACCTGCTGTCCACCATAAGGTGCTGTGCACCGTTAGTTACACTTTCACCTACAATCTAGACATTCATCCTTTAAACTTGATAGGAAACACCTAATAAATATTGAGTTGAATAATACATGCGTGTGCTCATCGACTCATGAAACACAAATTGGGCACCTTCGGTGTACCAGTCTCTGACCTAAATACTCGAGGTGTGAGGGAAAGAATTTTGTTCTAGTTTGAGAGATAAATAAGCAAACAATTATAATGAAATATGCACACCATCCTGCGGACATTTATGAGGGGTTTTGAGCAAATGACACTGCCCAGGTGGCTGCTTCACAGAGGGGGCAACTTGTGAGAGAAAGAGACAGGCCCTCACAAATGCTAACGAGAGATACACGCCAATTGCCAATTGTGAGGACACGATCCCTGTGCTTTCATTAACTCTCACACAGCTTCACGGAGAAGGTGTAATTTTATCTGTTTTGTGTGAGAAAGGCAAGGCCTAAGAAACTTGCTTAAGGTCAGGGAGCTGGATTCCAAAGCCCTCACCTTCCAACAGGAGGCTGGGCCCTGCAGGTTCCCTCTCACCTCCCCACACTCTGTTCCCCAGGTTGAGGGAAAGCATGCTGGTCTTCATTTCAGCAGTGCTTTAAAGAATTACCTGAAATATCTCAGGTAACCACCAGTTATGGTTTACCAGAAATTATGCAAATTAGCTTAAGAGAAAAAATAAGTTGTGCAAAGGTTGTCATAGGTATGCGCATATATTACAGGACAGGAAGTGTAATTTGCTCTCCCAAGGAACTGGGCCAAGTGCTGGAAATCTCCACTAATAAGGCAAATCCTCCTCCTCTCTCAGTCTCTTCCTCTCCAACCCGCACCATTGTCTTTGTTCCATGTTATTCATTGTTGATGTTGCTTCTCCATGAACGGGCAGGAGAGGGCCCCCTGCCTCTGTTATACCCAGTTCAAGCAAGCCAAGGAGACTGACAGGCATCTCTAAATTCCAATTCCAAATGCCTGGGAAATGGCTGATTGGCAATGTCCTTCAGGGTGGGCTCTGCATGGAGTCTTCCTCCCAAAGAGGATCGAAGGCAGGGGTCACCGGTGGAGTCACGTGACAAACACTATCTCAGCCAGGTGATCCAGATCAACATCAACAGTCATCATTCACCTTGACAATCTGTAACCTTGATATGATGTGACAGAAATAGCACTTTGCCTCTGTGGTCTTCTTCCCCAGAACCCAGAACCTTGAGCTACATATGAAAAAGCCATCAGACAAACCCCGATTGAAGGACATTACACAAAATACCTGATTAGCAATCTTCAGAACTGTCACATTCATCAGAAGTCAGTCACAGTCCAGAAGAGACTACGGATACATGTCTAAACGCAATGTAGTGCCCTGGATGGGATCCTGGAACAAAATAAGGGCATTATGGGAAAGGAAAGAAGTCTGGATAAAGTGTGGACTTTAGTTAGTCATGATGTGATGATATGGGTTCATTATGCCAGACAGATGTCAGGTGTTAACAGCAAGGGAATCTGGGTGTGAGGGACATGGGAACTCTGTACTACCTTTGCGATCTTCCTTAAATCTAAAACTCCTCTAAGATAAAGTTTACTAAAACACTGTTGTGTGCTTGCCCGGTGCCAATCACCACACCAGCGGCTTCAGTCACTGCTATGTCTGAAACACAAGTCCTTCTTAGGTTGCCCTGTCCCCTTATCTACCTACCACAGCAAGCACTGCGAGTCCAAGAGAGGAGATGAAGGTCAACACCCAGCAGTCCAGACACACATAGTGAGTGTTTGCTGACATGAACTAGAGCTGCCACTCTGCAGAGAGGGCGCCATCCTGACAGAAGGAATAGGACCTTGCATGTCCCAGTGTGGCACAGCGCAGGCCCTCTCCTTGGATATGGATGATCTTGGTTTGCTCATAACTCCTTCTTCTGAGAAGTGAGTCCCTTCCTGGGGAGTGCCACCAATTCCTCAGAGGTCATCCAGGAGCCTGGGCTGGCCTCTGGAGAATTCTCATTCCCATAGTCCTTTAGTCCTGGCCTGGTAACTCCTCATGGGACACAACTTCATCAGTGTTTTATGCTCTATAGGGAACCTGTCCTTCTTTCTCTCAGGACAGTCTCCTAAAGTCTTCCAAAGGACAAGAGCTTCGTGCCATGATTAACCTTTGAAACAGACACTAAAAATAATCCTGCGTTCACTTTGATAGTTCAGGTTTAAGGGGAAAGACAGATGAGCATCTTTTCCCAAACCATGAGGAGGGACAGAAGGAGAATCTGGTGGCTGAGCTGCTATCTTTGGATATTTTAACCCTTTTCCACCCCCTTTGTTTTCCCTTCTATAGTGTCCATTGAGTTATTTTAATGTTATAAATGGATTATTAGCTGATTGACCAATTCCTCCAAGAAAAATGCCATTAATTCATCAGGACTTTTCATTTTAATTTTTTAAACTACCCTTGAATATCTCTTGTTTCAATAAATGACTGGATTCTGTTCTGTGTTTGCAGAGTCTTAATGAATTTAAAAATTCAAAATCCTCACTGAGGTTTATCTTCCACCCTATCAGCTAGAAAACCAGACTGCACCTCACAGTCATGCCAGAGTTTTCTAATAAAAAGGGACCCAGCTAAGTGTGAATACCACCACACTGCCTCATGAGCTAGTGTAGCCTGAAACCTACACCGGCCCTCATTGCCACCCACAGGCCTGTGGGGTCATTTACAAAACAGCCCTTCTCAGCCAGGCACAGTGGCACACTCCTGTAATCCAAGCAGGCCGAGGCAGGAGGATCATGAGTTCAAAGCCAGCCTCAGCAATTTAGTGAGGTCCTAAGCCACTCAGTGAAACCCTGTCTTAAAATTTAAAAAATCAAATCAAATGGGGATGTGGCTTAGTGGTTAAGCACCCCTGAGTTCAAGCCCCAGTACCCGGAAAAAAAAAAAAAAACCAGCCCTTCTCCACTAGACTCCCAGCTGTTTTGGCACCTGAAGGCCAGACAATTCCATGCTCAGTCCTTCCTGAGACCTCTCTCTGCCTCACTCCCTACTTGATGTAAGTATACCTGTCAGTCTGTCTGACTAGAAGCTTCTGTAAGAGCTGTGTTTAGTCACTCCTCAATGCCCACCGTGCCAACACAAAGCCTGCACATGATACACACCAGCACGTTACCAAACAGGTGGGCAGAGATACACAGGCCTCCCTCCCCCTGTGTGTGACCCAGTCACTGCCACAGACAGGGATGGCCCTGACACCTGGACAGGTAGAGCGCGGGGATCAAAACAGGAAATCTGCCTGCGTGCTCACTCCGACTGGGCAATGAAATAATTTCCAGTCTCACGTCTCTATTTCAGACCACATATGGCAGTAATATTGGCTCTTCCCACCTCAGCCTAACCATGACTAAACAGGTTGATGAATGTCATGCATCTTATCATCATACATGCATATTTTTAAATATAATTCACTTTTGATCTGTACCCTTGTGCAGTGGCGAATGAAAACAGTTAAGATTTCTTCCACTGTCTGCCTTTAAATGTATTAAACAGCCCTGCTGTCAATAGATTATATTCTTGTACAATGATAATAGCCCCCAAAACTAAGAGGCCTTGTCAGGAATTGCAGTTGTCACAGTTTGATGGGAATGATTTTACTTGGGGTTCGTCTGCCGCACAATCATCTCATAATCTGGATATACATCACAGCATGACATGTAAATTTCCTGCTACTCTGCTTTCATTTCCAGAGGCAGCAATCAAATGAAAACCACTCAACCTCACCCAAATGTATAAATAATTTTCATTCAAACATATTAACAGTCAAAATATGAGAATTTATCACAGAGTGCTAGGCCTTTTAAGAAGCAATAAAGACTTTACTTTTTAAGCATATTTCTCCTTAGAAAAGTAATACGAATAGTAACTCGCAATTTAAAAATCGCATTTGAAAGTCCACATAGAAACCACTTAATCTGCAAACTTAAGGGATGCGAGTGTTTTGCCACAGGTTTGATGCTTGAAGGAAAAGGGTTGAGAGAAATATTGTATAACAGAATTGCATGTGGATTAATAATCACCTGCATGAAAATACCATTGTCTAAAAATGCTGATTTATTTCATCTTTACTAAACATACCCTTTGTGCTGTGCAACCAATAGTAGATTACTTCCCCTCAAATGTGAATATCTGATCCCGCGGCAATTTGGAGGAAATGACAAATGGCACTTTTCTCTTCTGATAAACATCAGATTTTAATTGAAAGCCATCTCTTTAAAAAGAAAGCACATGGAATCACAGCCACTGACATAGTTGACTCTCCCCGGCCACACTAGCCATCAGCTACCACGAAAGCAAGAGACACATTCACAATTCAACAGGAAAAATATTTGTCTTTGGCACTCAGTTATGAAACTGAGTAAGTGCAGGATGCTGGTTTGCACCTTGGCCTGGTTCAAGATGACTATGAGACTATGCCTTGGGAGCTGCCTTTGGGGAGAAAGAGCTACCAGGTGCTCACCACCAGAGCCTGGAACCCACCAGGCTTGTTGGTAAAGCCATGTTGGCAAGAGCTTGTTATTAGATCTGGAACAAAACACCAAAAGGAATCTAGTACTTGGATACATTTAATTCAACAATCAATCCACTCATAATTTCAAAAAGTACCTTCCATATTTTTCAAAATACAGTACTTTGTCTCTGGGTAAAAGAGCTAATATGAAGGATCCTGTTCTATCCATGGGGACAGCCTAGAAGAGGAGGGTGGTTATTGCATGTGGGTTGAGAAGTGGGCTTCAGGATGGAGGACAATCAATTTTTACTATTGATGCCAACATCTAAAAATTTTGCTGCCTCACTTTAAATTTTTATATCCTTTTCTTCTCCCCCCTCTGCCCCCCGCCATGTGCAAAAACTGCTAAGATGACAGTTTTTTCCATTTCTCCAGTAAGTGTGTCTGCAGAAGTAGAAGTACCATAACCCGGGGTACAGCAAGCTCAGCCATTTGAAATAAAACTTTGCAGTACTAATGTTTTTGTAACTGCTTTCATATTGTAATGATATTTTTCCAAGCACTGGTTTTATTTGATCTTAAATACCTTTTTGGGAAAGTCCAGTGAGCTGACTCTAATAAAATCATGCTATTGAAAAAAGGTTTAAGTAGAATGTTCAGAATAAATTACAAAACTGCATGCAAGAATACCAGCTAGTGCTGCAATAAAAAGCTGAAAATGAGTATTCTTGCAATATATTTTAAAGAAGTAGTATACTTTTTTTGTCCATTTTTTTTCATTGAATGTTTCATAACAGAATGCCTTCATGTCGTGGAAGGAGGGGAATGCATACCAAATGAACAAACTGCAGGAAAAATTGCATCTAAGGGGGAAAAAAATCTTGACTTTGTGTGTGGGGGGGGAGTATAGAATATATTTCATTTCATTTTCAATAACTGTTGGAAGATAATAGGAAATGTAATTTCCTTCCATTTGCTGTGCCAAAATACTTAAATTACATCATACTTATCCTGTCATATTTCCCCCCAACATATTCAGGACCCTTTAATGGATTTTTCATCCCTTATATATGCACAAAGGAACTGTATCTGCTTTAAAAAGAAATGTCCAGCAGTTGGAAGCTTCGGGACCACTGAGTGGGAGACACAGGCAACTCAGCCTTTTTTCTACTGAAGAAGAAATAAGAAGCTCATGAGGGATGGAGGTGAGTGTATCCTCCTAATTACTCTTGAACTCCTAGTTCCAAGAGAACTCACGAGCTCTTCTTTCAGCCCTTTCACTCAATAACACAGTCTTACAGGAATTGGTTGCTGAAAGAGTAAAGGACTGCAGCTGGTAAATTTCCCCAGTGGGACCATGATATCTGCCATATGAGAGTCTATTGCATTCTGGGCATGGAGTCAAGTATGGAGCTTCCATATCTATTAGGAACAATATTTATGTAAATCAAATTAACTTACAAGTTCAAATTCCTTTCTCTTACCTCCATGTGAGACAAAAGCATTTATTCACATTCTTTGGAGAGAAACTGGGTCAAAGAAAATGTGACCATAGCATGAGGAACAAATCGGGAATGTAGTGGAGACTGTTGGTGGTCCATCCAGTATTCGTTCTCCCCATGCATCCTGAAAGAACTCGACTTTGTTCAAGAATCTATTCTCCTACACACATTGCCATGCATCTCAGAGAAAGCTGACCCCTCCACTTCTAAGGGCTGTGCATTGGTCAGCTCAACTGCCAAACAAATATGATAGATCGTGTGGCTTAAACAATCAAAATATATTTTCTTGGACTGAAAGTCCAAGATCAACATGCCAGCAGGGTTGGTCTGGTGAGGGCTCTTTTCCTGGCTTATATACAGCCACCTTCTTCCTGTGTGCTCACATGACTTTGGTTCATACAGAGAGAAAGAGAGATCTTTCTGTTTTTATCAGTCCACCAAACCTATTGGATCAGGACTTCACATTCATGATCTTATTTAACCTTAGTTACCTCCTAAAAGCCTTGTCTCTAAGTACAATCACATGTGAGGTTAGAGCTTCAACGTATGCATTGAAGTAAACACAATCTGATCCATAGCAGGTGGGTTTGATGGATCGAGAGCAATCCTATTGCCTTTGCCATTGTGGCATTTGAGAAAGGGCACATTAACTATGACCAGTGAAGTGGAGAGGAAGTCTGCTGGGGCTCCTTCAGAGTAGAGTTTTCTTGCCAACCAAAGAAGTGGTTTCTCTTTTTCCCTCCGGACCTTTCGATGTCTGGATGTCCCCCCTAGTGTACAGCCATCCCACTACCAGCCTTAGGATGAAACTAAGACCACTGATAGTAGAAAAGGATACTGTATTGGGTTCCTAGAACTCTCATAACAGACAACCTCAAACTGAGAGACTTAAAGCAACATAATCCCAGTTATGGAGGCTGAACTGAAATCAAAGTGTCATCAGGGCTGAGCTCTCTGACAGCTCTAGGGGAAAATCCACTTTTGTTCTGGCATCTGGTGTTTTCCAAAAATACTTGGCATTGCTTGGCTTGTGAAATGTGTCACCCCAGTTAGGTGGCTCTTCTTACTGTGTGTATCGTCACAAATTCCCCTCTCGGTTAGTGTATCTGTCTCTGTGTCCAGGTTTCCCGTTTTTATAAAGGACACTACTCATATTAGGCCCACCCTTATGACTATTTAACTTTATTACCTCTGTAAAGATCCTATTTCAAAAAATGTCACTTTCTAAGGTGTCGGGGGTTAGGATCCAACATTTCTTTTTTTGGGGGGGGTCGGGGGGGACAATTCAACCCATGAATTGCCAAAACATAGGCAAATACCAAAAATGAGTAGACCTTAAGACCTTGATGACATCATTGAGCCTCTGACACCCATCCTGCCTCAGAACTTGCTGATATGTACGAATATATACATTTGTTGATTCACTGTGGAATAAAAGTAGGGCTGACTCCACTCTTTAATACCTGGGTATGCTTTGAAAAAATTGCTTCCATTTTCTATGAATACTTCTGCATTCCTAAATTGAGTCAAATATTATGCCAGAGTTCTCATATGAGATAGTACATGTAAACAGCATTATACAGAAAAGGTATATATTACTGTTATGCTCTTAAAAAAAACTAGCCACTTGACTCTGGAAGAATAATAGCAATATCATATATCTAGTAATGATAGATATATAATATCTAATAATAGTTCTTGATGGTTATATATTACATTTTAAAACAATTCATTTCATCCATGTACTTCACTTGGGCATTCTGCACCTGTTTGAGCTCATTAAGGCTTTTCTTAAAGCCACCATCTATAAGAGGTCATCTGAGCCCTGAGGTTAAAAGCAAGGTCTCTGGAATTAGAAAACATGGATTCAAATCATGGCTCCATCACTTATGTGTGTTTAGGACACACACTTAACTTCTCTGTGCCTCTGTTCCTCATCTGTAAAACAGGGAATGATGATGGTGATAATAGCTTCTCACAGTACTCTTTAGAGGAGTCAAAAGACACAGGTGCATAGGAGAGTGCCCATCCTAGAGTAAGTATGTTAAACATGTATTCCTTCAATCTTTCAACCATTTCCATCATTGTCTACAGACACCTTGGGATGCTAGGCAGAGGTTTTCAAACTACAGTGTGATTCTTATTGTGATCATAGATTCCACAGATTTTCCCCTTCCCCACCTTGAAATTCTGATCCAGCAGGTCTGAGATGCAAGTTTAACCAACACTCCAGGTGAAATAGATGCCGATGGCCCTTTTCACACCTTGAGAAACGCTCTCCTGTTAGGAAGTCAGAAGGCTTGAAAGGGATTATCTGTCTTGGAGGTATATACTTCTCTTACTCTACTGACTTGACTAAAAGCTACCAGAAAGGCAGAGCTGACGTCATTTGCCTATCCTTCTGGACCACACACCTAGCATGGCACCTCACTCACAGTAGCTCAAAGATGTTTATGCAGTCAATTTAAAGTAACCTCAGTGGACACAGAAACAGCAGTAGTTGTGTCTTGAGACAGAAAGAGGGATGGAAATCTAGGCAAAAGGGTACAGGTTCTGCTACCTGCTCAGTGATTCAGCAAGATTCTTTTGGGACAGCTGCCCTAAATCAACTCAGCACCCAGTTCTTTTTCAAAGAATCCCACTAAAAATGTGACCCTGGAGAAGAGTTACTCTTGACTCTGGGATTTCATGCTGGATTCACTGTTTAGACTTCTGCCAATCTGGGACACAGCTCCACGAGCCCAAAGCAAATCTTTAGATGGGCACAGAAAGATAAAGGGGAAAAAAATGCCAAATGAGATCCTGAATTTGAACTTCTTGTTGTTACTCAGTGTTCAATCAAGCTTAGCCCTTTTAGGGCAACAGCAACAAAACACTTCTACAAGGCTGTTTTGTGAACTAGTGATAATATATATAAGCAATATGCAGCCATTTGTTGAATGATGATATGGACTAGGTACTTTTCATGAATTGCATAACTAAATTTTCAAGAATTAACCCAACTAATTTTGTTGACCATCTATTATGTATTAGGTTATCAAGTAAAAATTAATATGCTATATATAGTTAATGTTTATATGACTATATAGCCATATCTGTGCTTTATATATACTGTATAGAGAAAATTTTTCTAGAAATATTGGGAAGCAGATAAGTAGACAGCATTGGTATAGTACCTGACAACATACTAAGCACTTAAAATGTAAGCCATTATTATTCCTATTACAAGCTTTTATTACTGTATACATATTACAATTCACAGTAGCTCTTTCTGGAAATATTCTGAGTCACTATTCATTTTGCTTATTTGTATTTACTAAATGTTCCACAATAACTGTGTACTGTTATTGTGATTAGAAAAATAAAAGCTATTTACTTTAAAAGTTAGTAAGATATTCCCCCTTGGCATCCACAAATGAAAACACATGTCTTTGACAGCACCACCTAGTGGCTCTGAGAGAGTGTAACTGCAGAGGTCCCTTTTCCCCACTCACTTCCTCTGGGCACATTCTCAGACACTACTTCTTAGTGAGATCCACAGGAGGTGATTGTGATATGCTCCAAAATTCATACTGTATCCTACAGAATGTCTGGCCAACAACTGGCATGCTTAATTTCTATTTCTTTATTGGTGTTTAGAATTCACTCCATTATTTTCATGTTAATATTTCTTGTGGAACTTCAATTTTATTCTTTTTTTCCAAAGAAATGCAACTTAGAAATCCAATAAGTCCTCTAACACACACATACGTATATAATGTATATGTATTCATATATATATACATACACTATAGTATATATTCTATACATACATATATACACACTATATATATTCTAATATTTTAGAGAAATCTTCATAGCTAAAGGTATACAATCTCTAGGCAAAGATCTGTTTAAAGGTACAAATGCATGTATTGAGGACCTACCAAGCATCAGGCATCATGCAATATGCCGCAGTGAAAAGCTAAATAAAACATGCTGTTTGTCTTTAATGAGTTGTTATGGAAGACTGACATTTAAAGCAATGTACTATAATATAACAACACATGAATGCACTCATTCATTTATTTCACAACTATTTGTTGAACATGTACTACACAATACGTATTGTTCCAGGTCCTGGGGATACAGAAATGAATGAAAAAAAAATCAAAGTCCCTGCTTCTAGAGCTGATAATCTAAAGGGAGAAAGATGATAAACAAATGAATATAAGACATAGTTGTGATGATAAGAGCTACAAAACTACATATATAGCAAGTTAGCAGGAATACAGAATACCAGGGTTGCTGTTGCTACAGGAAATTCAACAAAAACCTCTCTGGCAGGGGGTATTTATTTATTTTAAATTGCAAATAAAAGGTTTAATTTCGGAAACTGGATCCATCATTTATAAATACACAAAAGTACAGTTCACTTGAATTTAGATTAAGTATAGGTACAGTATTTCAGCAAAATGACAACCTTCTAAAAGGTGAGCAGATGAGCGATTAAATCACTTAATGATTTGAAATGAGAAAATGAACCTTTTTTTTTTTTTAGATGTTAAGGCAAAAACTCTGAAGACATATTGTTAAAAGAATCTGACAATTGATATTTCATCCTGATGTTTTTTGGGATTTTAAAATACCCCAATGATGGCCTAATCTTCCCTATTGTAAAAAAAGAAAAAAAAAAAAAAAACAATCTAAAGCCTAAGGCCAGCCCCACCACTGTAACGTGCCAGACGCCCCCTATTGGTCAGCCACTGCCGCTAGGGGCCCAGGGCTGTGGTCTCAGCACCTAGCCGTGTACAGAGTTCACTGCTCAGGGATGCTGGGTCACAGGCCTGAGGACCCAGTCAACAGGCCTGGCAGGGGGTATTTAAAAAACACCTTGAGGTGGGGTGGGCGTAGCCATACAGATGGTGGGAACAGAGTGTCTTTCTTGCACAGGTGCTAGGATGGGATTGTGCTCTGTGCATTGACAGAGGGGCACAAAGGACCCCAAGGCTAAACCCAAGTGAGCTCAGGAGAGATCAGTAGGTGAAAAATTTGGATCACATTCTGTAGGATCGTATCAGTCAGGGTAAAGGCCTTCCATGTGACTTAAGAGATCATGGGAAGCCATTGGCAGTTTTTGAACAGAGGACTCACATTTGAAAATGATCATTGAGCTGCTGAGTGGTATTAGACTGTAGGACAGAGTAGAGACAAAGAAACCACTGTGGGTGCAGGTCTGAAACAGCTGATGGTGTGGGTAGGATGTAGACGAAGAAGAGAGGACCAGCGCTGAGTTACACTTGGAACTATGAGGAAAGGCTTTGAGTGACAGCCAGGCCTCAGCAGGGCAATTTTTATCTGTTTTGACAAGGTGTGGTCTTCCATTGTAGACCACTAACGTCAACGTCTCTCCTGAGGTTAGTGGGCCAATTAATTCCCCACACCCACTCATTCACCAGGGATTGTAAGAGTGTTATATTCTCATTCTACCTTTCCATTTTTATTTATTAGTTGAAATATGTTTGTAAAAAAAAAAAAACTTCATTTTTTATGTGGTCACCCAGTTATACAATTCACTCAGAAAAGACAAGATAAATGTTTGATTCTTTCCTTTATTTTCAGTTTTCAGAATCACCATTGGCTCTCTAGCATCTTTCTGTGGTGACCAGAAAGTGTTTTCCCCGCTTTCCACCACAACCTCCCTCTCTCCAACTCCATTCTTTCTCTATTTCTTTCTTGCTTCCTTTTTTCTAAGTGTCATTATGAATTTATGATTTAGGATCATATCTGATGGGGTTTAATTGATTACAGTTATTACCTTTATAGCTGTTTCAATTGTCCCCTCTTTGAGTTGGCTCCTGAAGTCCTGTGACACAATTCTAGCAGCTCTTGATGACTCCTGCGATTTCTGAGGCAAACTGGGACAAGCTCTACTTGAACATTCCCTGTCATCACTAGGAATCAGCCATTTCTCTAGGGAACCCTGGTTCCTTTCAGTGGGAGACAGTATTTCAGCACCACAGTCCCAGCACCAGAGGTGCTCGTGGTATCTGTGCTGGTCTGTGTTTCTAGGACCTCTCAGTGAGTAGACACAGGGAAAGACATTCCCAGGAAGGAACCAGGAAGGGTCTGAGGCTGCACACAAAGCTATCCTGGAGGCCTGTGTGTTAGATGCTCCAGGTACATCTAATCCAATCCTCAGAACAACTCTGTAAGTTAGGTGATGTCATTCCATCTTAGATCAAAGGAACCGAGACCAGACAAGATATATTTAAAAAGATATACAAGTCTGCATAGCTACAAGATTTGAATTCAGATCTGCCAGTTTCCAAACCAGTATTCTATTACCTTATTGAATTTCATGAGTTAATTCTCTAGAACACAGTGTATTTGAATATGTCAACTGTGGTTTATAAAGTAAATTATGTTAGCTGAGATTCCTATCTCATGTGTAAGGAGTACTCATCATAAGAGCTAATATTTGGTTAATTCTTTTATGTTTTTTTTAAACAACACTTTTATTTATTTATTTATTTATTTATGTGGTGCCCAGGAATCGAACCCAGTGCCTCGTGCATGCTAGGCAAGCGCTCTACCACTAAGCCACAACCCTGGCCCCTCTTTTATGTTTTTTATTTTTTTTTAAATATTTATTTTTTAGTTATCGGCGGACACATCTTTGTATGTGGTGCTGAGGATCGAACCCGGGCCGCACGCATGCCAGGCGAGCGCACTACCGCTTGAGCCACATCCCCAGCCCTCTTTTATGTTTTTTAATGATACCTTTTCTAACTCAGTTGATTCTCATTATTCCCATTCTATAGAGGAGGAAACTAAATCCCACAAAGAAGTTAAATTGCCCAGGTAGTTAAGTGGCCAGACTGGGATTCAAACCCAAGGCCTATGACTCCAAATAGCAGGTTTTCCCCCTCCTGGTTACCCTTGCTTAACAGATATCAGAATAAAGTCAAAAGTAGAGACTTGACAAGAAATGTCAATACGAGAAAAGCCTAAAATTTCACTTGCTCCCTCAAATTACACCATTTATCAACAAAATGTCATTTCTCAGTTATAAAATATGATAAAAATAATAAAACTTTAGAATCTTCACTTTAAAAAACCTCTCTGTGGAAAACTTACACAGTCAACACATTTAACATTGCAGCAAAAGAAGAGAAACACATAAAAAGGGAAAACTTTTTTTCAATTTTTCTGTAAAACTAAAACTATTCTAAAAAATAAATTCTACTTTAAAAGAGAAAAGAGAAATAGACATGAGCTCCCATTGCTTAAACTCTTTCCTTTGTTTTTTACTTTTAGTTTTATTTGTTTATTTGTTTGTTTTTG